>NW_017306408.1:119980-121732 GCF_000935625.1 Nanorana parkeri | reverse complement strand
CCCTCTGCTGCAGTTCCCCATCAGGTCCATCAGCAGAGGGCGGGAACAATGCTAGTTTACTATTGGCTATTGCAAATTGAAATAGCCAATAGTAATGTCCCAATGCTTTTCAATGGGACATTTCTCTTTTTTTTTCTATTCTGACATCGATCGTATCAGAATAAAGAAAAAAAGACACATCAGTGCTTCTCTCCTTGGCGGTCGGGAGCGGGAGGCTCCCAGAGCGCCCGGGAGAGTTTTTTTTTCTGTGTTTTTTTACAGCAGCAGAGCCGCCGCACAATAGGAAACTATTGGGCGGAGCTTGCTGTCACTGCTAGCTCTGCACAATCGTTTTCTATTTACTTTTTTTTACTTTATTCACTCTTTTTCTGTTCTGCTTGGTACCTCTGAGGGACCGAGCATAACAGCCGAGCCGAATGCCGCTCAGTGGCTATTCACTCACTGCTGTTCGGCATCTTTAAGAATAGCCCGAACAGCAGTGAGAAGCCTGCCGAATGTTCGGCTCAGCCGATCCAGATGTCCAGATGCTGAGCATGTTCGGCCGACCCGAAGCCACTCGAAGCAAGCCGATGTACGGCTGATTTCAGCCGATGTACGGCTGAAATTAGCCGTACCAGCCTGAAGTGAATAGCCGAACAGTGTTCGGCTCACTTCACTTCAGATCGGTCATTCACTCGGCTGCCCTCGGCAGCTTCGTGAATAGACCCCTTAATGTCCTAACCTAAAAAAACCTATTATGTCTGACTATGAAGAATATTAGACTCATTTTATCTCCATGTGACAGCACCGGTTCCTGTTATTGGCATTTCAGGAACCTATTGCTCTCACATGGAGGTGGGGAGATAGGCTTAGGGCTTGTTCACACCGAAAGCGTGTGCGTTCCAGAGCGGTAGCTGTTGGAACGCACTGCGATCGCTAAGAAACTTCCCCCCGCGTTTTGGGGACGGAGGGGGCATGGTGGTGCATTAAATTCAATGACATCGCTTCCCCTGCCCGCAGTGCGATTGAACGCGTGGCAAGACTTTGCCAGCGTTCCGTTCCACTGCAAACACAAAAAATAGGACAGTGCTATCTGGCAGAGGTGTATGAATCACAAAAGTGGCTGAAGAGAATTACTAATCCTTTAATAGATAAGTCAGTCCCTGTGCGTGTAAGGACACTGTCCACCCCTGCTCTCTTCACATGCAGTATCCAGCCTGAGAGAACTGAGGGCATATTTAAAAAATAATTCTTCTATAACAGTACAAGATGTTCTAAAACTGATTTTACTTATCAAGTGGCCAAATCACTGTAAAGGTCATCTATTATCATTTCTATTTGTTAGATATATAAATCAATGTGATAGACGTGACAGCTTCCGACTCAAGCAACTGTTATGTCACATGCTTTCCCTGTTTAGTTAGAGATACCATTATATGTGTTATATATATATATATTCATATAAATAAATGTATCTTGTTTTTATGTACAGTCGGTAACATACTCCACATACTCAGGGTCCATACTGGATACCGACGCTCAGGGTTTGCAGCCCCCCCTGCCTTTTTTAGTGTTGTGCAGGGCTAGTTTAGAGCCGAAAGAGGCTCCTTCTCCACTCCGGTCACATCACATGAGATGGCCAAGGAGAGGACTTCCCCTCACTGTAAATGGCCACTGCATCTTGCAAGTAAGTGTACTGAAAGTGAAACTAGGTGCTGGGGATAGGGGCTAGTAAGGTGGGTTCTGAAGGGGGTCTGTACTGTGGGGAGGTCC
>NW_017306408.1:94522-119962 GCF_000935625.1 Nanorana parkeri | reverse complement strand
GGATTAGAGGGACATTAGTATTGGCATTACTGGGTAATTTTCAGTTGTATTCTGGACACTGGTCTGTGTATTACATATGCATGACCCCTGTACTCTTTGCATTACACACTTCTGACCCCTGCTCTCACTGCAATACATACTGCTGGTTCCTGCACTCACTACATAACACAATTCTGACTCCTGCACTCACTGCATTATACACCACTGACTACTGAATACACTGTAGTACAGAATACTGACTCTTGTATCCACTGTATTACACACTCCTGACCCCTGAACTCACTGTATTACACACTACTGACTCCTCAGTTCACTACATTACGCAATACTGACTCGTGCACTCAATGTATTACACACTACTGACTCGTGCACTCAATGTATTACACACTACTGACTCCTGCACTCACTACATTACACAATACTGACTCCTGCACTCACTACATTACACAATACTGACTCCTGCACTCACTGCAATACACAATAATGACTCCCGAACTCACTACATTACACAGTACTGACTCCTACACTCGCTGTGTTACACACTACTGACTCCTTCACTCACTACATTACACAATAATAACTCCTGAGCTCACTGTATTACACACTACTGACTCCTGCACTCTCTGCTTTACACAATCCTGACCCTGCACTTTGTACATTATGCCCTGCTGAGCCCTCTATTCTGTGTGTTACATACTTCTGAGTACTGAACTATAGACACTTTGGGAGTTGAATTACTAAAGGCAAACAGGCTGATCCCTACTTGCCTAGTTTCCCCTAGCTTGGTGAATGTATTAAAATTTGACTTTGAAAACAATAAAGTGCAAGGAGAATAACTCCCCCCTCCCCCACTCTTTTGCACATAATTGGGTGATGGAAGTCAGCAAAGCTTCACCTCATTCACTAAACTAAGGGTAAATTTCCCCTGCACCAAGCAAATTTCATTGCAAAGTGAACAGTCGATATTCCTGACCACCGCACTCTAAGTACTTTATGTACCCCTGAAGTTTTTATTTAAAGAGTAAGCGCACTTTCAGACAAGGCACACTTACTATTCTTTTTACCCCCTCCCTTACCTAACTGATCCCACCCCCTCTACCTTACATCCCAACCTTTAAAAATGGAACGGTGAAAGAGAGGGTCACCACTGAGCAAATGATGTTTAGGCTTAGGACACACCCCTGATCATATGGACTATACCAAATTAGAGTGCAAGAATAATCACTTGAACCCATAGGGGCTTTTTTTACTTCTGATTTTTTTTTAGTGCAATGTAAACAACATTGGCAGATACATAGTACAGATCTTCAATCCAGGGCAACAAGTGAGAAATGTGAGGAGGATTAAGGGACCGAGGAATTTGGCTCCAAAAGAGGGACAGTCCCTCCAAATGAGATGAAATTGGAAGTTCGGCTCTACAGATGTGGACTTACCTCGATCTGCTTCTCACAGCCTTTTGGGGATGGTTTACGAAGCCACTTTCTCATTTGGCCTACACAGTAGAGTCCCATAGACATATTTGGGGCTATACTACGTGGGTGCCGCCAACAGAGGGAGGACTTTGGTGTGGCAGGTAAACAAACACCAGAGCCTACAGGTGCCAGATCTTGGTAAGTATATATCTGGGGAGGGGGGGGGGTGGTAAGTGTACTTTGTCTGAAAGTGCATTATCTTCAAGGTAGGATCCTTGCAGAAGTGTCTGTTAGACTCAGGTTTTATATAATCATGCCACATTAAGACCCTCCCACTCTGAAAATATTTTTTTGTATGGGGAAGAAGAAGTTTTACAAAAAAACAGGGTGCCAGCTATGTCATTATGTATGAATTAATGTTTGTGAGGAAGCTGCATTAGATGACAGTGTTTGTGCTTTTCTGCTCTTTATATTTTTGCTCACATCTGTGGGATATGTCCAACCCATTGTGAGCTATTGAAAACAATACACCTTCTGGCTTAATTATCCTGCAGTTAATTTGATCTCAGCAGTTAAAGGCTGCATCTGCCAAAGGATTTGTATTTCTCTCATCCATTTTTGAGATTTACACAGCACTGCCAAACAGCACAGTAGTGTCTAGAAGAGGAACGCACCTGTTCTTTTTCTGCTGCATTTTCACTTTCACCCAGGTCACCTTTCCACCTTCACCCTGTGACTGGACAATGAAAGGAGAAGCAGAACACTGATGAGCTCATGTCTCTGTCATTCTGATTTCTCCTCCTATCAGCATGCACCTTGCACTATAGCACACACGATTACATCCTGTAGTGCTGGTCCCCCCTCTGAGCTCTGCCATACAGGGAGTGCCAGAGGCTAATACCAAGTCAAATTCAGGTCCTTACACTGTTTGCTTTTAAAAGTATACAGGTGAAACTCGAATAATTAGAATATCGTGCAAAAGTAATTGCAGTAAGTTCTGCAAAAGGGGCCCAAACCAAGTACTGAGTACATATGCATGCTTGTACTTTTCAGAGGTCCAATATTGTTCTATGTACAATCCTTGTTTTATTGATTGCATGTAATAATCTACTTTTTTGAGGTTGTGGATTTGGGGTTCTTGGGGTTTTCATGAGCTGTAAGCCATAATCATCACAATTATGACAAATCACGGCTTGAATGATCTTGCTTTGCATGTAATGAGTCTATCTCATATATTAGTTTCACCTTTTAAGTTGCATTAGTGAAATAAATGAACTTTGCACAATATTCTAATTATTCGAGTTTCACCTGTATTTAATGGTGTATTACTGATTACAGAGCTGCATTCACTTGTGTCTTTTATACCTTCCTGATGTTAGGCCTAAATTATTTTGATTCGTGTGATAAAAAGCCCTGTCTAATTTTTCCAAGTGATTGTCAAGTCAGTAGGGTCAACTTACTAAAAAAGCAGAGGCTGTTCACTTATTATAGTGAATGGTGACTTTAATAAGTGTATGTTTACTTTGCAAAGTAAATGAAAGTCATTAAAGTAAACCTGTAAATACTCATGTGTGAGGAGACAAATCTCACTGGCCTTTGCAGCCGCAGCAACTGTGAAACAATTAATCCTTAAAGTTCACAAGAGAAACACTCATTTAAAGCTGAACACCAGTTAGTCTGTGTTGTATGACTCCCCCACGAGACAGTAAGGCTTAAATGCTCATTCATTCTAGGAGAGTGTAAATCAGAGGATCTATTAAGACTTTTTACCTAATCACCGAGGTGATGACCTAACCAGAGGTCCAGCATTGTACATGAGGACTTCCAGGGCCCGCCTAAATTCCCACAGTGGAGAGCAGTGGCTATCACAGAAGTAAGGAATAAGGAAAGTATTCCACTACTCTATGTGCCCCCTAGAATAAATGAACATGTAACACTAACAATTATTAAAGCGGACCCAAACCTCTTAACAACAAATTGGCAGCAAAGTAGAACCTTCTTCCTAAAAACTCTTTTACTTGTTAACATTTTTATTTGTATCTTTACGTGAGTACAGTGTACACCCCCAGGAATGTAACCAGGTGGCAAAATAATATAAGTACACCATGCTGTAGTTACATCATCAAAGCTTGCCCAGTGGGAGGCTCAAGAAGATGGCAGGCCCTGAAGAAGAGGAGAAGAATGTGGCACCAGCACTTACCGAGGTAGAAAGTCCCGCATTCCCAGGGGTAAATGTGACTTAATGTGCAAGATTGCTGTGCCACCCAACCATTTCATTTTGCTTTATGTAGGGTCTCAGAACTCTGCTCTCATGCTTTTCTTGTGCTCTTCCTCTGTGTTTACACGAGAGATTAGAAGGCTGGAAGACTGCCAACTTACTTCTGGCAGGGGTTAGCAAACTCAACTGTGTTGCTGAAATGAAACTGAAAGTCCTTTTCTGCTGTAATGAATCATTCTGCAGCTGCGGACGTCAGTGAGCCCTTGTTTTAAAGTGACCCTGTTGTGAAAAATACAGAGTAAAAGCCATATTACCTCTCCCAATTCACCTCAGGTTGTTCTGATCCTGAGAACACCTACCCCAAAGTCTGACACTGCTGGGATTGTCAATTTGCTGCTCCCGCTGGTTCCTCCTGCTGACCTTCATGTCACTGCATGATACATCAGGTTTTATTAAAATTACATTGAAAGTTAAAAGGATAGAGCTAGGACTGCCCTATTTTCCTGGTCTGCTGGTGGACAACCTTTGACCTTGTTGCTTCTAAGCAATTCTCTGTCTGGTCCATGATTCTCCCCATTGGCTGGCTGTGTAATGCAACTCAGCCTGTTTAAGGGGCCAATGTGGGAAAAGCCAAGCACTGTATCTATGGAGTGTTCATAGAAAAGCAGAAACACAGATCTGCCTCTATATGGTGGTGGTCAGGAGCAGAAAACAAAATTCAACTAGACTTGTGTAAGGGCTTGTTCACACCAAACGCAGAACAGATCTGCATGAGTTTCTGCACGTGCAGTGCAGTGGGTTGTGACACGTTTTTGCCGCGTTTTTAAAGCGTTCTGGGCTGTTTTTGGTTTAGAATGGGCTTTCAGTGCGTTCCAGGGCATTTGCATGTGTTTTTGATGTGTTTGCATGCGTTCCAGAGCAGGTAAAATAGGGCTTGCTGCAGTTTTTTTACATGCTCTGGAACTGAATGCTGCGATGTGAACTAGAGCCCAAAATACCATTGGAATACATTAGACGCAGTTTTGATGCGGTCGGTAACTATTCTGCTCCTGGAACGCGTTTGGTGTGAACAAGGCCTAATGCTAAAGTTGTTTCAGCACTCAGTTCAATTAAATGCTGGGAGGATCAGGACTCAACAGACTTCCAAGGCCTTGAATCTCAACTCCATGCAAAATGTTCTAGGGCACTTTTGGCTCCCGATTCTGGTATTGTGCTTCTTCCCCATTCCTCTGCTTAGCCATTTACAAAGCATAGATGTAGTGTCATTACAGTACTGTGCTTGGTGAATGGTTAAACAGAGGGAGGCAGTGGAGGCACAACACTGGAACTGTTGTCCGTAATAGAAACTGTTCCACTGTGGTTGAGAGCAGAAAGAGTGGCAATTATTCATAAAGAAAAGAATTGTTCATTAAGGGGAAGCTTTAAAAATTATGAAGGCTTAAAAATGTAAGCAAACATTAAATTACTAATCTGCCTGGAGCTGCACTGTAACCTGAAAGAGTGAGGACATCCTGGGAGTGCAGGAAATCATCGATCTAACCCCTGAGGGGGCATCACCACCGTGCCCTGCACTCATGTATAATGATGCAGACAGCAGTGTTGAGTGCCACTCTCTCCATCATTCAGAAGATATAAAGAGTACTCTGTACATAATATGACCACCCCAAAGACATCTGTAAAAGTAAGCATTAAAGGATTAGGCTTTAAAAGGAAAAAATAACATTCCTTCAAGGACAACCGTGTGCACATTTTGGATAGAGAGGACAACTGGTTCTCAAGAGGTGTGAAAGAGGCCATCTAATTTTAACTAAAAGAAGAACCACTCCTAAACAGGAACGGGGAGGCTTCAGCACCACCTGCTACCCAAATAAAATGCTGTTGTAACATAAAAAAACAATTTGATAGCCATGTAACTCAAACAATTAAAACCTGTTTAAGACTTCATGCCGCCATTGTGGTTGGTTCATAACATTAGAATAGAGCAGCTCCACAAATATTCATACCTCCGGCCATTTTCTTGGACAACCAAAATCTGCCTTGGCACACCTCATGACAACACAGTGATTGGATTAAGATGAGTTAGCTGCATAGCTTTTGATGTTGGGGCATGTTCCCAACAGGCCTTTGAACTACTACTAAATATGCAATGATGTGGATATAAGAGAATCTTCAAAGACAAAATAGGGTCTTGGTTCATTTTTAAAAATCCAATATTTAGGAGTCAGTCTAAAAGCAATTCATTTAGTTTCAGGTCTATTCACTAAAGGGTGAAGAGGTTGGAGAAGGCAGAAGAAGTGAACAGTCTAGGCCAAAATAGGTGATTTGGAAAAATTCTTCAATTCAGCTCAATTTCCAGTTCAGCTATGTTGTCCTAGATTGTTCACTTCTCCTGCCTTCTCCAAACTCTTCACCCTTTAGTGAATAGACCTATTTTGTTTTATTCTTTTGAATTGAGTCACTCCCTACCTTCTTATATCTCTTGGGAACTATAGTGCTGAGAGCTTCCTGCCTTAGTCTCCATTCACATATGAACAGTTTGCCGCGCGTATTCGGCCGTACGAATATGTGCGGAACCACGCTAAACATATAAAACAATCCATTGCAATTGTTCAGACTGTTGCAGCGAAAACCGCGTGTCCCACAAAATAGTCAAAGCGAGATTTTATGGGTGGATTCTGCATGTTCCAGCTATGGTAATAGCTGCAAACATGGGGAATCCGCATATATGTTAACATTTGAGCCTCAGTTAGTAGGTCTGTCCCTGTGCACCTGGAATTTCCCTGGTTTTTATGGGGTGTTCCTACGTCTTCTTTCCTTCATTCAATATCATGAAAGCAATAAAAAAACAAACAGAATGTATAAGCCCGTTTCAATGCTCAAGGCAGAAGTGCAACCACAAAATTCTCACCACCAAATTCCCTGAGTCATACAATAAACTGTTATGTGGGCTAACCCTTCACCATGTACCAAAAACTGAAGTATCTGTTGCTGGTGGACTGACCGTTTTAGTACCGAATGCTCGGTTCTGAGTCATTTTGTTTTATTCAACTTGGCGAATGGTTCTCTTTAAACCCAGCGACACAGAGTGCGCAAGAATGGGCGAGCAGGACTCCGATCCCACCCACCTTGTGCTACTCTAAACAAGCCAGGAGCTCAGTGCTTCATCTAAAAATCATTTACAATAATATTAGTTGTCAGTAAATATTCAAACACACAACTCATAAACCTATAAAAATGGATTAGAAGCCATTTAAAAAAGAATTAACAAACTAGAGGAAGAGTATACTGTCAACAAACAAATGCTTCATCATAGCACTGTAATTCGGAATTTTAATTACCCCTCTGTTTCTGTAACAAAACAATGCCTGAACTGGCAGCCATTTGAATCTCTCACAGGTCATTGAGCATTGCAGTTAATTACTCTATGAATAGCCTGCTTTTCTCCCCTCTGGAAGCACGTTTCTAATGGCAGTCAGGGTCTGACAAATGTGTCATCTACATAATTAGCTAGGAAGCAACACAAAACATTAAACATGCTTTCCGCCGACAACTATCAAAACATTTCATTTGTTGTCAATTATTCATCACTTTGTAGGTTCTGAAGGGGTTGTTATTATGGAAATAAGTCCAGATGCTAACAAGGTTAGGAGTTTTTGATTTAAATGAGTTGATCGGAGGCTAACTTGAACAAATAAAAAAAAAAAAAGACAATTCTATTGTATTCAAATGGAAGACAGTTTTCAATCAGACGTAGATTACAAAAGGAATTTGTTCTGCTTAAACCTTTCACCAGGAAATAATTAGAAATTAGAGGCAAGAATGAAATGAACAGCAGCCGGATGGCGTTAGAGGTGACCGCAGAGGAACTGAATGTCAACTGGAGGTTTTGTAAACTTGGATGTATTATCATTTGATTCTATTGTTTCTTATTTACTTTTTTTATTGTTTTTTTAGATGTCTTGTTAAAAAAAAAAAGTATGTTGATTAGATGAGATGAGAAAATGAATTTGACTGAACAGAATTACATCCTGGATTGTTAGCATTTGGATTTTTACTTGAATTGTTACTCAATCAAACACTACCTGTAGTGTAGATGACTCCTTCCCAATGTACCTTTGTATCAATGGCAGTGCAATGTTGCTGTCTTCATTGCTTGCCCCAAATGATCCAGTAGGAATGCCCTATTTTAATGAAAGGGGGTCCATGACTGTAAGTCCTCAGGGGCAGGGCCCTCCTTACCATCTTGTCTTGAATTGTATTGTGATTGTAATGTCTTCCTTACATTGTAAAGCGCTGTGCAAATTGTTGGCGCTATATAAATCCTGTATTATAATAATAACAATCACTTCCCGGAAATGCAATGGACTAATTAATATTTTATTAAAATAAAAGGATCAAATTTAGATTAGATTACTCCATCTCTTATTACGCACTCCTTGGCACACCTACACACCAACATACAGATTCAAGTTTACAAAGAACCCACATTTAGAAGGGCTTTCTTTTATGGGAGTAGCCTAAATAAATATGGATATGGATATCAAGATCTCCAAAGATTCTGTGAAGCCTTAGAACATCTAAAATCCACCACAACAACCATTCCAAAAAAATAATATTTCAGTGATTGACTGTGTGAGAAATGATGGGGCAAGGTACTGAAGCAATAGTTCACAGTACAGGACGTTTGGCATTTAAATAATCCACTAACCACCAATGGATTGTAACCTAGTCCTTCCCCCTAAGAATGGCGTCCGGTTCTCTGTATCATCCAGAAGACGGAAGAATAAAAGGATCCAGCATACCAGGTGACTTGTCAGGTGACATCAGAAGATGTCCTTTCCAAAATTTCCATTCCCCAGCCAGCTTATATATGTAAACACAGCAGCCGGGCGATCTCGGGTGACATAATTGACTGAATATGGTCATGACCATTGTTTGGTCAATTACATCAGCCAGGTTCCCCGGCTGTTTACATTTCAGTAGTGGTGGGGAAACTGTCATTTGCAATGATAGTCTTGCAGGAGATTGTACATGGGTCATCATGTTTGTGTTGGTAGGCTGTCTTGGTGTTTATCAGTCAATGGATCTGCATCACTGGATGACAGGATTTACATCTTGGGACATTTGTTTTACTTTTTAAAAAGTGTGAGGGGAATTTATCAAAACTGGAGCAGCTGTGCATGGCAACCAATCAGCTTGTCTCTTTCATTTTCAAATCTTAACTGAGCAAACTGAAGAGATAAGCTGATTGGTTGCCATGTCCAGCTGCTCCAGATTCTGTCTGCTCCAGATTTGATAAATTCTTCCCTGTGTGTTTTATTTACTACTTACCTTTTTTGTGAAGAATTAATAATGGGTACTATGTAAGCTGTACTCGTTAGTATACTAAATGTAAGATTGTAGGATCTTACACGTGAGCGAGCTTGGAGCGGTGACTACTTTACAACACACACAGTGACCATGGGGAACAAAAGTAGCCTCCCTCCAGAAGGAAGGACAGTGTCAGCACCCATTCAGAGATGATTTGAGGATCTACAGCCGAGTGATACAGAAATAAGATACATTTTTGTTAATAGTTTGGGTGAAATTTCACTGAAATCTCTTGATGTATGCCAAAGTTTCAGGGAACTGAAAACCTCATTTTAGTCTTTCCTAATTGTAAACATCACTTTCTGCTAGGGAGCTCAGAGGGTTTTCTAACTTGTTCTATAAAGAGAGGGAGAGAGCCAAGGATCAAAAGTAACACACATGCACCACTATCCACACTGGGTGAGAACAGAAGCAGGTCCCAGCAGTAATAAGAGTAATTCAAGGAAAGCATCATCCCATCTGTCATACTCAGGGACCTTTCAGTCCCTATAGGCCAACTGTACACAGATAAGTATGGGTGGTCTACAAAATGGAAACACTTATTTCATATTACACTCCCACAGCTCAGAAGGACCCCCTGCCTGCCGTCATAAAACAATGCTACATTTATTGAATAAGTAGCATCTTACCAGCCACTTCTGGCTCCTTACTGACTAACAGCATCATTTGCCACGTTTAATATTCTAAAACAACAGTATCATTTTTCTGCCCTGCTTAGAAAGGACACAGTAGTGATCCATAAAACAATACCAATATAAAGCAGATTAAGGAGCGTTTTTAATGTATTTTATTGCAGACGAGGGATACAAAACGTTTAACAGGGAGTATTAAAAATAAATTTGACAAAAAATAATTTGAGATAACATCAGCTATGCCAGTCTCGTGCCATTTATCTCCTTTATGTGGGCAGATAGCGTTACTTTTATAATTGCATAGTATAACTAGGTTTTCATATTAAGTGCTTAATTATGCTTTTGTTTAGCATAAAATTACTATTACAGTCTTTTTTTATAATTCATCATGAGGAGGGCAAAAAGGATTGAGAAAAGAAAATTGGTGACGGGAAGATGGCTTACTAGGTGCTGAGTGGAAATGCCTGGTTGATGGAGCAAACTTTGAGCTTGGCATTTTCCAGAATTGAGGTGGTAAAACTTTCATAGATCAAACAGCAACTTCAATCATAGAAGCAGAGGGAAGTTGCCAATGCCAATTTACCATAATTTGAAATTTTTGTGATTTTTCTGGATCTTTAATTGAAAAAGTGGGCAGGGCTTCCAGAGTGTCCCGGGGCAGGACAATAGCCTCTCGTTTTGCAGTCTTTGCTTTTGCAGGCTTTTCATTCACTGATGATTAAAGTTTTCAATGCTTTCATATTTATGCCCTACCTGAAGACCTTTCCTCACACTGACCCTTCCCCAACACTAACCTTAATCATAAATTTAACAGTAACCACTATCACAGCGCTATCCCTTACCCAAGCCCTAACACTAACTATCCTCTGGTGTGAATCCTCACCCAAATGTAACACTAACAATCTCTAAGTGTGAACCCTCATCCAAGCTCTAACAATAACTATCCCCTCGTGTAAACC
The DNA here is from genome assembly GCF_000935625.1 of Nanorana parkeri. Classification (NCBI taxonomy): domain Eukaryota; kingdom Metazoa; phylum Chordata; class Amphibia; order Anura; family Dicroglossidae; genus Nanorana; species Nanorana parkeri. The sequence goes on along the minus strand of NW_017306408.1, from coordinate 109,371 downwards.
CTCACCCAAGCCCCAACACTAACCATTCCCTAGTGTGAACCCTCACCCAAGCCCTAACACTAACCATCCTCCTAGTGCAAACCTTCACCGAAGCCATAACATTAACCATCCCCTAGTGATAACCCTCACCCAAGCCCTAACACTAACCATCTCCTAGTGATAACCCTCACCCAAGCTTTAACACTAATCATCCCCGAGTGATAACCCCCACCCAAGTGCTAACCTTATCATCCCCTAGTGCAAACCCTCACCCAAGCCCTAACACTAACCATTCCTCTAGTGTGATCCTTCACTGAAGCCCTAACACTAACCATCCCCTAGTGATAACCCTCACCCAAGCCCTAACACTAACCATCCCTAGTGCTAATCCTCAACCCTAAACAAATGAACCAGACTAGATTATGAATCTTTCTAAATGACCGGTAAGAAAAGGTGGTCATGAGGCATGCATAAATATAAAGGGCATGTATTATAAGATATGTGCTTCTACCTTTCGTCTTTCTGTGTGACTTTGATATATTAGAGACATACTGCAGCTTGAAAACCGAATGTCTCAAAAAACAAGGACACTATTATTCGGTTTTTACAGGGCATGAGTATTTTTGGTGACTTTGAGTTGTTCTACTATTGGTTATTTTCAAGTTGACCTATGATCAACTGAATGCCAAATGTTTATCTTTGACTAGAATGTACATTTAAATGGAGGTTAAAGGTTGAACAACTGGATTTCTACTGCATTAAAATGACAAATAGATTAGTTCTATTCTGTTTAATCCCAAATAATATGACAGCCCAATGCAATGTTGTTTAGAGTACTCGAGGCACTTGTTATTGTACACAGTGTTTTTCTAATTCAGAATATCTTTTTGCAGCACTTCAAGCCATCCCTCTTCTCTTTGGGAACAGGGAAGACATTACGGTGGCAATGCACATAGAAAGGAATGCGGGGAAACAGCTTGCATCCACCCCTTCAGACCGCTCCAAATCCACTGCTATGCTGAGTTGAGTAAACGAACCATGCAGGTAAGCGTATATAAACAAGTGTAGTCATGGAAACGTAAAGCAAGTAAATGGCTTGATGTTGCACATCTTTGAATACACCTTCCATTTCCTTTATTACACTTGTGACCTCCCTTCTCATTTTAAGGTACTGCTATACTCAGAAGCAGGGTAGTATAAGGAAATAATGAGTGGTTTCTCCATGGGACCCATGGAGGAAAGGTTCCTTACTTCAGTGATCTTCATAGTAAGTTACTTTTGCAGAAGGTGCAGATGCAGCTCTTAGTAAAGGTTTCCTTTAAGCTTATCAAACAATCATACACAACATAAGTGCACACTCCCTATACCTGGAAGCATTTTTATCTGACACTATCATATGAATCATTTGCAAAGAGTATACCACTGCATGAGATCCAGTTCATAATTCAAACACTGCATTCCAAATCCTGCACAAATGTTTCACAAACCCATGTCAGAAGCAAAACACAAATGGCTGACTACAATAACCCTTATGCATGGTCCAATTAAAATGACAGAGGGGCCCATGAACTGAAAACATCCTGGGGCCCACAGCACAATTAATGCATCGCTGGTCATACTGTATCTTATGTGTGGCAAAGCAGGTTCTGGAGCAACCAAGGACAGACATATATGTATATTGATGGTATTTTTGTCTTAATATTCTTGCTTCAAACTGTTAGTACCATTATCAGGAAATTAGTTAAGTAATTTCAGTCATATGTGTGGCAATAAAATGCCCAGGGTGATGATAACACTGTACCTGTGGGTGTACTTTGTGACAGGAAGTCAAGGTAGACTACACTTTTTTTCTTTTTAAATACAGTTTTTATTTTCTATTTAAATAATTACTTTCTTCATCCCTATCGGTTAAAAGTTTTACTTTTTTTTACTTTTTAGTTTTTGTCTTTTTTTGTAAATGTTTTTTCTTCTCTAGTTTGTATGTGACTTTATTTTACATGTTTCAAGAAAGAAGACAGTGGAGGGCACATTACTACAACCTTTGCCTTAGGTCTAGTCCCACCACTTCCATCTGGTTTATGCCAACTTCTTGTGAAAACCACATGAAAAAAAATTGGGTTACCGGGGATCCTCCGTGTTCCTCTTCAAGACAAATTATGTTGAAAAACAGCTATGGTGGCTAAATGAGCTTTGCAGAGACAGGCTGTACGTCTTCTTCATGCCGCAATGCAGAAAACGGCACTTATAAATAATTATGACGCCAATCCTAATACTCATTTAGAATTACTATACGATATTCATGCCATACTGTTGAAGGCCATAAACCGTCCTAGCCCTGTTCTCAGTAATCGTTGTGACAGCTCCGCAAGCACCAGGGGTTCTCTTAAATCTGGAGCTTCTCACCATCAATCCTCGGTCTATACTACGAAACAGCATGGTGTCATATTAATGCTTGTTGTCGCCATCCACCTCCGACAATTTGTATGGAAAAATACATTGTGCCCATGCCAAAAATAATTAAACAGTGTACGCATTACATCTGCCATCCAATGTAGCTGTAACGTTTCAACTTTCTTTCCCTTCACATCACATAGGGTTATTAGCGCCTCCGATGCAACTGGCAAAAGGCCATGCAAGTCCCATCTCCTCTAATGGCGCAGGTACCAAAAGTGCCCCGGACAACCACTTTGCCCTCCTCCTTCGTTATCACAAATAACTTTTTTTGTTTCTCCCCACTCGAAACGCATTTGCCGGTAATTGTCCTAAATATTTTGCCAAAAAAACTGAACTTATATAACAAGGTAATGTCAACAGTGAAGAACGGCATGATAAAATCCTATCCAAAAGTGAAAAATGCTAATTTTGTCTCATTTAGCAGCTGGATACAGAAATGCTCATTAGTTTTAAGAGGGTTAATCTTTTTAACTTTTGCATATTGATATGCCAATTATGCCTAATTGTACAAGAGGCATCAGTCAAGGTAATAGTGCAGAAACACATGAAAGTTATTAAGTATATCCCAACATGTAATAAAGTAGGTGTTAATTGGTAGCTGGGTTCTGCAGGCTATTGAGGTGGATAATTCATTGCAAAATGGATCACTTCTAATTTCTCGACATAATTCCTTTTGCAGCCTCACGCTGGGATGTTTTCATGCTTATCAAAAAACAACGGCAGCCGGGCGCCTTTTGTTAAACACAGGCAATAAAATATGTTTGGCTTCATTAAGTATACTTAACTTTTAAACTTTTTTAAAGGTAATTTTTTTCTTGATGGACTGATGCTGTCAAGAAGTGTCTTACACGAATCAAGTGTGATTTAAACGCTGAACATTACAGATCAGTCGGGTGATTTTTTTTTTTTAACTGTTCCAATGTAGATAATTTATCTTGGAGGCAGACTATAGCATGCGCATTGCTGTGGCTCAGCTGCTAAGGCTCAACTGCTTGAGGATTGTTATTTTGTACAGTATGTGCTTAACTCTACCAGTTCCATGGTGTAATTTCTGTGCAACTGAACGCACAACTTTAAAAAGAGGTTAAAGTCCATCTGGAGTCACAGAAGTAGAAGTTCAGTTGGATAAATACTGGATTTACAACCTCAGTTTGTATAGGCTTACATACAATTTGCTGTATAGAAGATGCACAGTGGGGAGAATGTAACAAAACTGGAGCAAACCGATCTGGAGCAGTTCCCCATGGCAATCAATCAGCATCTCTCTTTTTGCTCAGGTAAGATTTGAAAATAAAAGAGAGAACCTGATTGGCTGGGGTGCACATCTGCTCCATGTTTTGTCTGCTCCAGTTTTGATAAATTCCCCCCAGTGTGTCTAGATAGATGCCAGAGTTTGACCACGCTGGCCAATGCACTCCATAATCATAATCTGCACTCCTCTGAGTAGGAAGTATATTGCCACTGAGAGAAGAAGGTATATTAAAGCTGGATTCATCTGCTTTGCATTGCCGGTGGCTGGAGGTGCCTAACACAGGTTGACTTTACAGCCTGCTGGAAAGTCTCCCTGCTGGAAGACCTAGCTCTTATAACAGCTATGGAGAAAAGAAAGGCTCCAAGTGTGCTCCTGTAACCATTGTATGAGTGTCCTAACAAGTCCTTGTTGGTTATGTGTATTCTGAAGCAATAATCCTCTAAGCAAGTAAAACTTAATTCAGCATTCCTCAAGATCTCAGTGCTTCATCTAAACACATAACCAACAGTCCTCACATTTAGGCGATTCATTGGAGTAATATCTCCCTGGCCCTCATTCTAGGGGAGATATTCTCTTGTCTATGGCTAGATATAGACATGAGACCATGGTCAAATGACTGTATTGTGAAACTGTTGTGGAAGAAACATGTACTCTTAGTCATGCACTTTACAGACACATTCTGATACTGGCATTATCTTGGGTTACAACAACGATTGGTTGGGAAAATCCATTCCAGGCAGCTGAGTATTGAAACAACATTGATCTACCATGCTGATTTTTTTTAACCAGTTGGAAGTAATTTACAGACAAATATCATTCCCAATATGACAGCTATCATGTGGATCAGACAACAATCCTCTTGTGTCTACGGGTAACACTTGCACCACCTGACCTTCAAATTCTGCCATTACATCAGCATCACTAGTAATTTGATTATTAAAAGATTTATTGTAAGCGTCAACTAATTACATTACGTTATTCTTGATCTTTACTGTCTGTGTCTTAATGTTTTGTTCTGAAAATTCACAGAACATAAATTTAGTCTATTCTTTGTAAAAACTTAAATGCCAACCCTGTGAATCAGAGCAAGGGGGTCTTCAGTATGGTGTGATAAATATTTGTAATATAATGTAACAGGGACATAGTGAGGCTTAATTCAAACCCTTATTTACAGATTAATAAACCAGTTTATAGAAGTCAGAGTTATGTTTGGAGAAAATGCATCACCACACTAACCCACTGACTTAGTAAACTGGTAAAGTGGTTCTAATGATACCAGTTGACTTTCCAGAGTGTACAGTGGCCCCCCATGCAGAACTACCCTTCTTTATGAGGGTGGTGATAGGGGGCAAGGATTCTTAACCTGTAACTCCTGTGCCAATATAAGTGGGATCTCAGTTGGAGCCCACTCATACCAGTGGTGAACAGAGCTCATGGTGAAGGGAGGAGAACCGGCGCTCTACAAAAACACAGGCTTTTCGGGGAGGGAGAGGGGTGGGCATTGTGCACTTTGAATTGACCCTAAGTGAACTAGCAAAGGTCTATTGGATCTATTTACTAGTTTACTTATTACTGGAATAAACTGAATATTCTCACTGGTGGAAGAAATGTAAGTGATCGCTCCAGTGAAATATCAATGGAGCATATATATTTTCTGCTGTTTATTCGTCACTATCTATATTGACCTCAAGTAATATAAACTAAAAGAAAATAAAGTTTGTTTCACTCGAGATTAATAAAAATGTACTGGAAACCTCACCCCTGGTAGCGATAGCTCACCATCTACTCCACCCAAGAACGCAACAAAAGCCTCCAGAATTCCAAAGCAAATATTCACTACCTTTATCACTGGAAAACTAAGTTCCAATTCTAGCAATTTCACCTTCTCATTTGCAGCATTTTGTTTCTTCATTTAATTTTAGGTTTTTTTTAAAGGGCTCATTCACATAAAATTTTTTTTTCATGGCGGTAACTAAAGTTGGTTTCCAACCTTGCTGCAGAAATCATATCCCTAAAAAACCCATGACTGTACAGTAACCATCCATTGACTTGAATTAGCAGAACCTGTCTTGTGTTTTGATCCAATTATATCACTCAAAGGCTACTCTTACTGGCCATTGTTCTGACTTGACTAGAGGGCTCCAGTACACAACCAAGTATAAAAAGCCACACCACCACGTCAATTAGGTGTTTCAGCAAACCTATCACAGTGGGAAAAAAAACATCCTACTAAACTTCTTAAGTGGCTTTACTGGTGCAACTTTACAGTGTTTTATAGCTGAGGGCCATAACTGTATTTTTGGAGTAAGATCCTTTTCAAGTCTATTGGAAGTTACTGTGTGCAGACACAGCACACAATTTCTGTAGCAAGCATGTAAACACCAGAGCAGTTTGCCAATGAAAGAGGTGGGGTTTAGCCTAAAACGGGCTAGGGGGCTTTTATTTAAACATAAAAAAATATGACTATCATTGTTACAAAGTTAACGTAATAAATATTACAATAAATCAGTAATAGATTTCACAAATTGAAACACATCAGTTGTGCGCCTCACTTACCTGCTTGCTAATTTCTCCAGGATCGATGATGACCATTGACTTGGACTGGCTCAGTCGCTCGTGTTGGGAATTTGGGCTCTTTATTCTCATCTGCACAGCTTCAACGTTCTTCACATTTGAAAGCGTTTCTGCAGCAGTCTCAGATAATACCTTCAAAATACATATTTTGCAATAAATCCATAGAAATTAAAGTGCATGTGAACTAAAAAAACAACAACATATTTGGATATGGTAGTTATACCGATGCAGTACCTTCTGCCTCAGACACCTTTTGTCTGAAACTCCTCCTAAATTAGCAGTGCACTTTCTCCAACGCTCCTGTGCCTAAAGTTTTATAGGTGTATATCCGCAGTGTGAGATCTAAGACACTGCTGCCCCTCCATACTAGTCTTATGAGATTTAAAGTGGGATTTGGTAAAGTCACTATTGTGCTGCTCACTGTTCTGGGGGCTCTGATATAAGACAAACCCTGCCTCTACTGAGATGTCTGCCTCCACACAAAAACAGATTCCAGAGTAAATAATTAATGGTGAAAGATCAGCTGCTGAGAGACCACAGGATATGATACCTGTAATTTGCCCTCCACTTGCCTTTTTTTCTGGCTATGACTGGGCACATTCTAGACAGACCCCTACCTAAATCAATTGCTATTTGGCAGTATTTGCCCAATTCACATTTGTTAATGTGAATCTATGGTAGGTGCAGAAGTTGAATGCCAGTGAGGCACAAGAGCCATGAGAGGTTGGAGGGTGGATAACGTGCCACCTTCCTATTCAAAGTCAATATTTGCATATTAGAGTTCATATATTTTTGGAGCTTCCAGGGAGCTCTGTAAGATAACTAAGGCAGGATGCAGATAACTGGATAACTACTGCTTTGCATTGATCCATAAGTTGCTAATGACATTTAAACCTGATTTAGAACAAGACAATTACAGATCAATCCTTGTGGGACATACAGGGCCATGCAGCATATGTACATCATTGTCTGACAACCTTGCATACACATCTCTTCGTCAGCAGCCATATATACCGTCTTGTTCCTATGCAATATATATATATATACAGTATATGCTCTGGATGCTGATGAGGAACCACAGATGGCTCGGTGGGTGCTAGCATTTCATTTGGAATTCTTTACTCATTGTGGGGTGGCAGAATTGGGTGACAGAACTCCTGTCACATTTTTCTTGCTGTCCAGAGGTCTCTAAGAGAAGTTTACCTTCCCTTCCTGTGCTGCTGGGAACGTGCTTTCACCAGACAGGAAGTGAGGGAAAATCTGCAAAAGGAACAGAGACAGAATAAAAACAGGGGACAGGGGTCCTTGCCTTCTACTTTACTAAAAGAAAAAAAGTTTATTTATGTCTTTGTTGCTATTAGGAGAGGTCCTTCTCACTTCCTTTCTGGCAAAATGTTCCCAGCAGGACAGGAAGTGAGAGATGATTTTGCTAGGGGGGCATTGGATCACAGTAAAGGCTTGACAAAAGTTCTGACCCTTCCAAAACTAAGCAAAAGGTTTCGGCTGGTCATACACTTTACATTCCACGTAAACTTTAATCAATTAAGAGAGCTGTCATTGCTTTTTGTCACGGTGACAATGGTTTACTTAGAGAGGAAGTGACCTGTAAAGGGTTAACAGAAAGCAAAATAAAGCCGGAAGGGGGTGCTAGCCTTCCCATACTCTAGTAATAAAAAACATTTTTTGCTATCTGTGTTGCTGTTAGGGTTGCCTCCTTTTCTTCAAGGGAAACCCGAACACTCTAGCAATGCGCTGACATTTTTTGGGGAGATTGAGTCTTAAATCATATGTAAATAGCTCCACCCATTCATATGTAAATACCACAGTTGAGACTATTTTCAGTGGGGAGTCAGTAGTCCCTATCTTAATTTTGGTTGCCCCTGTCTGCCTGACATCTTGTGTCCGGGTTGCTGCTGCAATGAAACCTGGACACCACAGCATTCAAAACCCGGACTGTCCAGGTGAATCCTAGACAGGTGGCAACCCTAGTTGCTGTTGGAGATTTTCTTTCACATCCTTCGCGGGGGAAGGACAGGACGTGAGGGTAAATCTACTTATTGGATCTCTAGATAGCTGTATATAACCAACAGGGGTTCTAATGCTTCCCCGCTCTATCCAAAAATAAAAATGAAAAAAGTTTTAATTTGGACATACCCTATAAATAGTTTTTACCTCTATCATTTTCTTTGTCTTGTCCCTTTTTCTATTTGCCTTTTTATGGCATATGTGTAGGTATCCAAAGTATTCGATGAGATATCAGTAATCTAAAGCACCTGTAAAGTGGTGTGTAGCATTCTGATAAAACACAAACTCTGATTGGTCGGTTTCTGCACTGTGCAATCGTCATTGCTATCTCTGCTACCTCATTTAAAAATCCTGACAGCGTTATGCAGTTCCATCTGTGCTACTGACACTCATTATTACAAAAGCCGCCCTGCCTTGTCCGCTGGCTGAACACACTTTCTTGCACACATGGCTAAACTTTGTTAATTTCCTTCCTGAATTATTTATAATACGTGTCAGTCTTCCTTGTATCTCCAAGTACGACACAGAGTATCGCTAAGGGTCACTAAGCCCAGATGCCAAGCCATGCACAGGCCAGCATTGTGCTGGTGCCGTCTGTTGGGATGCATTTATCCTTTTTCCACTTTTTTAGTACTGAAGCGTTTATAACGAATCATATCGCTTCAGCCTCGTTCACAATGCCAATGACATACACATATGGGACATTTCTAAATGCAGATAAATGCATGTATTGATTTTAAATTGTATAAATCGCACTGGGGGGAATTTACTAAAACTGGAGCAGACAGAATCTGGAGCAGATGTGCATAGTAACCAATCAGCGTTTTGTCTTGGGGGATCAAATTTGCACCCCTAGACCAAAGCGAGCACTTCTCATTGCTGGAGTTCCTCTTTAAGGTCCCGTTCACTTCTCGGCATACCGGGAACGCAAGTCATGTTCACGTGCCTTTCACTTCACATTCACTTCAATGGGCTTCCGCATGCATGACAAATGCAGCAAGGAAGATCATGCAGCATTTTCAGCTGCAAGCTACCCACATTTTTTCCCCGCACATTTAGCACTTGCTTTCCCAGCCATGTTTTGGTGTGCCATTAACAAGTAATGGCACTGCAAGTGCGACACACGTTTTTGATGCATTCCGTGAGCGTGAATCAAAGTGGGTGCATGGTGCTTTTTTGGCACGCGTTCACGCAATGCGAAGGTGTAAATGGGGACTAGCTTTAAAAATGAAATCTAGAAGCTGATTGGTTGCTATTCACAGCTGCTCCAGATTACATTATCTCCAATAAAAAGTTTGCTGAGGCCCCATGGGTGCACGAGGTTATAGAGCGTGAATTGCGGGCGTTTTTCCTTAAGGTGCCCATTCACCTGCTGATTATCGTATGATAATCACGGGTGATCACACGATCGTACGGTAATCGGCAGGTGTATTGGGCAGCGTACAGCTGCATCTACTCTACGGTCGCACTACTTTCGTCTTCTTAGCATGCTGTAAAACCTGCCGAAAATCGTACGATTTTCGGCAGGTTGGTAGCGTGCTCGGAAGACGAAAGCCGCACGGGCCGGTGTGCGCAAGCACACACTGCCCGCTCAGCATTGCAATCATCGGCAAGCCCTCTTCTCAGCGGGGAGGGCTTGCGATGATCGCAAGTACGATGTGCCTGATGGGCAGGTTGTTCAAAATTTTAATGACCTTACAACCATCGCACAACGAAAGTCGTGCGATGGTTGTAAGGTGTATGGCCAGCTTAACTCAAGAGCTTACATCCGTCCATAGTAGTGAATGGGCGTGGTACTCTGCTACTTGCATAAACCCGCATGTGCATAAAGCCAAACACCCCCCTGGAAAGAAGACTAACTGTCTCTGCAGTTGTACACATATATGGGACTATGCAAGTAGTGACATAAATGGGTATACAGCCTACACCTATTCACTACACCTATTCACTATTATAGAAGGTTGTATGTCGCAGCTGTGTACCCTGGACATGGAAATACACCCGCAATTTACATCCTATGGCCTCATGCGTCCATGTGCATAAAGGCCTTATGCATACCAGATAATTTATCTTTTCTGCTTTTAAATAAATCAAATGCAGGAGTCTAGTGCGAATGTATCCTTTTTCTGAAACACTCTGCTTTGATTAGAAAACGCAAAATATAATGTCCATGGGTCAAACAAACTGGCCATTAGTAACCAATCTTCTTCCATCTTTCATTATTTTACAGCAGACATGGAAGTGAAAGCTGCATGCTGATTGGTTGCTAAAAGTAACTGCATCCTTCATAATGATCTTTGTCTTTTTAAAGAGAAGCACGATCCAAACAGTTAAGGTGGACATGAACTAATTAAATAAAGATTTGCTATGTAATAGGTAACATCTAGAAATGTTAATTGTGCCTAAAAAGTAGCCTGAAAAATGTACCTTTTGTATGGAATTGCTATTGAAAAATAGCAGAGTACTTTGTAGTTTGTGAGTGTGTCTGGACACTTCTGTACCTACAGCCTCTTGGCTGTATATCTACAGTGTGAGATCTAAGGCACTGCTGCCTCTTACTGCTAGTTTCAGGAGATTTAGAGTGATATTTGGTGATGCCACTATCGTGCTGCTCACTGTTCTCCTTGCTGGAGGCTCTGATATGAGGAAGAAAAGTCCTGCCTCTAGCAAGGTTGCTACCTCCACACAGAGACACAGTGCAGAACAAGGCATGGTATGTCAATATGGGAAAAAGATCAGTTGCTGTGGCACTAATGGAGACTAGTCCTTTTCCCCTAGCTTGCCTTATTTTGGGCACAGCTTACAGAGTTCAGTTCCTATATATATGTAACCAACTGTAATATATACATACATGAAAACTAGTGATGCACCGAAATGAAACTTTTAGACCAAAATTAAAAATGTATCAGGCGGAAACTAAAACAAAAAATTAAGTTTTTTTTCCCAACCTTTTTAAATTTCTTAAATGATTATTTTATATTAATTTTTGTTTTTGTTTTTGCTTCACTGTTAGGGGATTTGGGAAAATATCAGGGGTATGAACAGACCCCTGATATTTCTTTTTTTTAAATAGAAAAATAGATTAGGGACACTGAGTCCTAAATCTGTTTGTCTTTGTCCATTCATAAACTAATGAGATAATATTAGTTACTATGTGCACAATCATGCATGAACAGGAAGTGATGAAATCACTTCCTGTTCATTCAAAACTGGGGACACAGTAAGCTTCAGTAATGATTGCTGAATGCTTGTGCTCCGCTTTCCATTCTGACTGCTCTGCCTGACACAGGAGGGTAAGCTCTCCTCCCGCACCATGACGATCGGCCTCCTGACAGGCTCTCTCCTCCTTGCTGGTCCTGGCAGCGGGATCGACTCTGTGTCCCGTCTGATCCCCACTGCCTCTGTCGGCACAGGTGGGAGTGCAGCAGGGATCAGAGGGGATGCTGCCATGCTACAACCATCATGGTGACACCACTGTCCAGCTTAAACCTGCAATTCAGCTTGCAATGTTACTGCTTGAGTATTTTCTTTTCTATGTTCAATGTTGTATAAAATAAAATGGACTTTTGGTTGACGTGGATGGCAGATGTAGATTTGGTTACTCAGGTACATTTTTTTTACATATTTTGCTACTTTTAAATACAGTATAGCAGGTACAACATACTGTCAGCATACCTTGGCATCCTTCTTAGGCGGGACAGATCTGGGGGGTTTCCAGGATCTTTCCTTAGTGAAGATGTGGACATAGAATTTTCTGCCAGAAACATCTTCGTATTCCTCCCACTGGCCCAGAAGTTGTACAGGGCGACCCGAAGGATTTGGAGGCTCCAGAATGACGTTTCTTTGATTTTACAAACAAAAAAGCCAGAGGATCTGCTGAAGCCAAAGAGAGGATGTATCTGATAAAAATAAATTTCTACACAAATAATAATATAACACTGTATCATGTGGTAGACCAAATCCCCCCACCCCCACACACATACACACACACACACACCAAAAAACACACCATACACATTACAAACTGATTGTACATTCTGCTGTTCTGTTTGCTAATTTGATCATAGGGTGAGTGTTTGTACCAGACTGGTATTTGTCTCATGACCACATTCATCTTGAACTACACGTGTCCTAATTACCACATATTTTTTAAAACACAACAACATCTCTTTTTTTTTAAATGATTCACGGTGCATGCGTACTGTACTACACCACCAACTGTTAGCAGCTTCTTGTTACAAATAAAGATTCTAGCTAGTGAGGGCAAGAGGATACACTCTTTTCTAGATTCTATTTAACTACCAAACGTGTTATTCTGCACTAAAATATTAATATTGAATCCCTTAAAGTGACACTAAACTCAGGAGTTAAATCTTAAAAATGCAACCAAGTACCTTAATTATTAACAAAAACGTATCTTATTTGTGTATCACTCGGCTGTAGATCCTCAAATCATCTTGGAATTAGTGCTGACACTGTCCTTTCTTATGGAGGGTGGCTACTTTTGTTCCCCATGGTCCCTGTGTGTGTTGTAAAGTAGTCACCGCTCCAAGCTCTCTCTCTGGTCTATAATCTCAGGTTTAGTTTACTAATTTGTATTGAAGTTATAGTCTATCACAGGAGGGAGATTGGAGCGGTGACTACTTTACAACACACACAGGGACCATGGGGAATAAAAGTAGCCACCCTCCAGAAGGAAGGACAGTGTCAGCACCAATTAAGAGATTATTTGAGGGTACAGCTGAATAATGCACAAATACGTTACAGTGATATTAGTTCATGTACTTGAATCCATTTTAAATATTTAACTCCTGCGTTTAGTGTAATGTTAAGCATTCATCATATATTTATAGACAATTTAAAGAGTTAACTCTATGGAAATGCAATATTTCAGGCCTGCGTGGATGTTGGTCTGCTGGATCACCTGTCCGGTCCTGATATCTCCCAGCCTGCCTATCTGTCTTTTCCATGAGACCTTGCTCATACATTCTCTATAATTAAAAATTAATAAAAATCAACAGATAGAGTGACATGACCAATAGGTGGATCGAGCTGGAAACTCAGATGCTGACAACTCACTGCCAGTTATAGGAAGCCAGTGAGATGGAAATTGGCATAGAAAATGATGTACACTATTGACTCATGCAGACATCCACCCCGAACTACAGTATCAGATTTCAGTCAGTCATTTCCTTTAAGGGGAACCTTTTGACACATGGAATGAGGTTATGTAAAGAGATTGCTAGATACCTTTCTTTAATGTTTAAAATGAATAATGTTAAAGTATAAAGACCCGAGAAGTTAGTTTATTTGTTGCCTAAAAACTTTACTGACGGTTCCCATTCCTTATCTACTAATGTAATCAACTGCATCTCAACTGAAATCTATTTAAGAGGTAAAATCTCATGCAATAAAATATTTCAATATTAAACCCATCTATTTTGCAATGAGTCAGTTACTTCTTTTTTTGGATCCCGGGAAACCCTTTCTGAATTGCTTTTGTTGACAGTTGAGATATAAGTACCTGACTTGCTTTAATTCAGCACTCATGCAACAACTGTGGCTTCAACTTTGGCTGCTGCTTGGTGCTCTGCCATGCCATCCATTGTCTCCCCATCCAATGACAATGCTATTATGGGGACCTGACATATTCTGGTTGGCTAGTGAGACAGTGGGGTGCACAGGCTACAATTCAGAGTATGAGATGAAAGCTGCAATTACTGGGTTTGCCTTGAATCAGCGGCTTCCCTCGTTTCAAGGAAGAATATTTTACTACTATAGAACCTGCAGGCATGTCATAGTATACTGTATGCTCTTAATAGGCAATGTAAGCCAGGCTAGAAGGCGTCAGCGTTGCACTTTAAGTACTCTATAGGTTGAACTTGATGGACTTTTTTCAACCTGACTAATTATGTAACTATGTAACTTTAACAAGGTGCAACAAATAATTAACAATTTGCATTAAGCACAGAATTATACACAGTGAAATAAAAGCCATTTACAACCAACTTACCCGTCCCAGGCTATCACCGCTTTCTCTAATGCACACTGTCCTCAGGTGAAATTTGGTGGCTTTGATGAAGGAAATCACTGTGATCACATGTAAACAACAATCGAGCGGAATCTTTAACTGTTCTTCGTAGTAACGATTCTTCTACAGTAAAAGGATGGGATGTAACTTTAACCACTTCCTGCTACCCAAATTTGCATAGCATATTTCACTTCCACATACGTGTGTTCTTTAAGATTAAGCGTTTAATTATTATTTTTTTCTTTAACTTGGTTATTGTTAGAGGATTTACAGCTATTACCTTGTTTGACTTTGCAAAGAGTTGTAGCACTAGGCAGAAATAATGATCTGAGTTGTGTTTGATGCAACAAAGTGCAGATAGACCCTTAAAGTCAGCCACTTCCTGTTTTCTGACATCTAAAAGAGAAAAAGCAAGAGAGCTCGGAAACAGAGATGGTACTAGTGAGCCGTAAACATTGTTAACTACTCTTTGTACACACAGAAGTCTTAAATGCAGAAAGTGCACTCCCTGGAGAAAAAACAGTCAGGGGATTG
>NW_017306408.1:85918-94497 GCF_000935625.1 Nanorana parkeri | reverse complement strand
TAGTGTATATAGTGTTTAATAAACTGTTTAGTGCTTACTAAACTGAGCACTTTAGCACATGTATCTATTAGTAAGTAGGACACCCTTTTGTGTTCATCACAGTCAGAGTTGTCTGGGCTGTGGATTCCAAAAATCTCATTAGGAATTTTGGTCCATGCTGGGTAGCCAGCTAGAATCTTCAGATTTGCTGACTACATATTGATGTTGCAAATCTCCTCATCTTGAATTGCCATATTCTGACCCTCCCTTCATATGACACAGGAGAAATTGTGATTTTTCAGAACATGCAGGCAGGGCTGTTTCTGAGGCGGAGGACGGGCCGTGCTGTCAGCGCCTCTGTTCAGCATCCTGCCCAGCTCACTGACATCACTGGTTGCAGGGGTTTGGCAAGACGCCAGCCATAGTGTCCTGTTCAGCTACTGGCAACCGGTGAGCTGAGCACCACAGAATCCTGTCTATAGCCTCATTTTTCTGTTCTTAATTGAAGTGTTTTACACACCAGTATAGGGTCTTCTACTGCTGTAGCTTGTCCTCTTCAAGGTTCTATGTGTTATGGATTCACAGATGGCCTTATGCACACAACTGCTAGTCATTGATTGAATTTCAACATGTCTGACCATTCTCCTCTGATCTTTTAAAATAAAAATACACATTCCCCTATAGAACTGCTTCTCACTGGATGTATTTCTTTTTCTCCTCTGTTATTTTGGAAAATGAAATGCAGAAGAACCCTAGGAGGTCAGCAAGTTTTTGAGATGCTGCAACCACCACATCTGGAATAAACTTTCAATTATTTTCAAAGAAGCTTGTAAAACACACACATTGACCCCCACCCTTAAATTGAGCAACAGCCAGATCTCTTGATCTTATCTGCATGGTTTATGTACTGCGTAAGATGGTACAATACGATTTGCTATTTGGTATAAACATTACAAATTTCTCGAAAAGGATAAAATACCGTCAGCACTGTTTAGTAATACCTTGTAAGATGCTAAATTGCTGTTGATAGATGGCTAGTGTTTTGTGAGGTGTATACTTGGAGGCTTGAGATCAGATGACAATGTTTTAAGGACTTTATATGTTGGGTCAAGGATTTTGAATTCTATGATGTGGACAATGAGTTGACCAGTGCAAAGCTGATAGAGAAGAGTGGAATTTCTGGAGCTAAATAATAGTATGAGTGAAGTTGAGCATTTATATGACATTGGAATGTGGCCAGTCTGTCTAGAAAATTGCAGAGGAGGGTGTTGCAGTAGGCAAGGTGGGACCTAGAACAACATACATGAGTAGACATGCGCAGTGGCAAAAACTTTGTTTAGTTTCGTTTCGTTTTGATTCATATTTTGTGTTATTTAGTTTTTCGGGATTCGGGTGTGAAAGTCAATTCGGATGAAGGATTCGGACGAAATTCATTAGCAGTAGTTTGTTTGAACGTTCGTTTCGTTTTCGTTTCTTATTCGTTTAGTTTGTTTGCTGCAACGAACGGACAAAACGAAAACGAAACGAATGTTCGAACAAACTACCGCTAACGAATTTCGGAAACGGATTCGTTTGCATTCGTTATATCTGTAATTTGGAATTCGAATACATCCGGAAGTCCCAATTTTCCTAAAATTCGTCCGAATTTAGTTTCAGAATGAAACAAATAGCACATGTCTACACATGAGTACTTAGTAGTACCATGAGAAAAGCATGGACTCAAGACAGCTTATTTATTTAAACATATCAGGCAATTGGAAATGTTGAGGAGTTCAGGAGTGAAAATACACTATTTCAATTTCTTAGAGGAAAACATAAATTATAATTCAACTTCCCTAGCTCCCCCCTCCTTGTGCTAAGGACAGAAAGTTCAAGTGCAGGTTAAAAATAAAGAGTTTAGTGAAAATAACAATAAACAAAATGGCAAAAAACAAACCAAAGCCTGAGGTTGAGGTACAAAGGGGAAAATCCGAGAAGAGTAGTCAGGTCCAATCCGGGTCGAGGCAGGCAGCTAGGTTCAGAAACGGAAGGGCAGGCAAAAGGGTCGGTAATCGGGAGTTCAAGCAAAGGTTCAGGAAGCGAGACAGGTACAAGGGACATGGGGCTGGGAGATCACACCATAGAGGTAGAATAACTCAGCAACAAGCCGGGGCTCTGACTGAAATAAATACCCAGGGAAACCTAGGACGACCCCCTGGTTGCCGAGGCGACCTGGAAGCTTCCTCATCCAGGAGCCAATAGCAGGGCCGAAGGGGCGGATGGTGTGTGCTGTGAACTTCCCCCAGCCTGGCTAACACCTAAAGATGCTAAGTGGGCGCGCCCCCGCACATGTACACATAGCCTTGGTACTACGCAAGTGTGCACGCCACGCATGCGCACCTGCGACCCCAGCGCCAGTAGTCCTGCCAGGAGGGAAGAGAACCCGTGCCCTGCGGCGCAGCTGGCGACTAGACTTGTGCGCCGTCAAAAAATTTGTTCCGTTTCGGTATTTCCGTTATTTCGTAATTCGTATCCGAAACTCAATTCGGATTCGTACAAAATACGAATTTTCGTTAGTTGCGGCACATTTTCGTACCTTTACGAACATTCGTTATGATGAAGTTAAAAAGCAAAAATACCTTTGTTAATATTGGAGTCGATGTGGTAGTTGTTTTTTTATCCAAAATACGAATTCCGTTAACGGATTCCGTATCCGAATTTCTATTTCGGACTTTAAAAAAAACTACCGTCAACTCCAATATAAATGTACTTTGCTTTTTAACTTCAATATAACGAATGTTCATAACGGAACGAAAATACGTCAACGGAATTTCGTATTTCCTGCCTGTATTGTAATGCAACTCTCAGCAGCAGAAGAGAAAACCTCTGATTGGTCAACCAAAACGAAATACGAATTCCGTTAACGGATTCCGTATCAGAATTTCGTATTTCGGACTTTAAAAAAAAAACTACCATCAACTCCAATATAAATGTACTTTGCTTTTTAACTTCAATATAACGAATGTTCGTAACGGAACGAAATTCCGTCAACGGAATTTCGTATTTCCTGCCTGTGTATTGTAATGCATCCCTCAGCAGCAGCGGATCCGTATTTCGGATTAAAAAAAAATCTTGTCATGTTGTTCAACCTCATTTACAGGGGTAATATTAGTTCCTGTTTCAAAGAAATATAGATCCGAAATTCGTTAACGGAATTTCGTATTTCAGATATAATTCGGAAACTGCAATTCGGATTTCGGATGCTTCAGAATTTTACGAATTTCAGGAAAATTTGTACGAATTTCGATTCGTAACGAAACGAATCGCACATGTCTACTGGCGACCCTGGTAAGGAGCAGCAACCCTGGTTCCCTGACAGACATTTATATGTGTGTGGCTAAAGTCCAGCGTGTTATTGACACTTTTTATCATGAGAGTAAGGTGCTTGGGGACTAATCTTGGGTCTTCCAGCTATCATGTCAGTTATCCACCATTCTTCTAGGGCTACAAACCTTCAATGCTCCATGAAACCGAAGCTTCATTCCATACTGTGAGATAAGAATATTGTCATTTCTATGAGAGCTCTAGTAATTCTGGAAGGGAACCAACTACTTAGACTATGTGGTATAAATCTTGCCCCAAATGTGTGTATCTCAATTTAGTGGATTTGTGTTTGGTTGTCTAAGACTCATCCAAAAATAGAGAGCTGCTGCTGCTGTGGCTAGTGACAATAGATCACATCCTTTGTCTTGCTCCAAAGTACTCTCATTACTAAGCACCATTAAAGAAAAACGTTACCTCCATTCACTGAAATCACATCAGTCTGCATACTGGTATGCAATCATCTTACATTCATTAGTTAAACAAACATATTTTGCTTTTACTTACACATACTGTTTTTCTACTTCCTGTTGGAGTGAGGCACTGTGATGTAGCCCTGGCATCACAGATGCATCCTGGGAAGGTTACATCACCAGTTTCTATCTGGGAAATTGCATCTGTAAACTATAGGATCTTGTGAGATCTTCATGTGCACTGTCACATGTTCCAAGCGGCAGACTCAGTAAAGGGAAATGGATTGATCTGCACTGTGGCCACTGATGTCTAATGGCCACTGTGAAAAGAATGGAGAGGAAAAGAAAACTAAGGTATACAAAGAATAAAAAAACTGTAATTATCTATAAGTATCTGTCTGTAGATTGCCATTACTAAACATCTCTAAAGGAGCCTTTGTTGCCATTGTTAAGATAAGGGTAAAATTCCTCTGTACAGTTTAATATTAAGCACTGTGGTACAAAATGAATTACTGTATTTGTGCTTGATTTAAATATATCTTCCAAGTCACCATACTTCTCTCTATTGACTGTGTCTTCTATTACAATGTTTGAGATTCATGAAAAGGTTTGTACCCAACATAAAACATGACTTTTTTCCATAGGGTACTGCAAATGTGATAAAAGAACAAAGGTGGGATGTAATGGGTGGTAAAATGCAGCCACTAATCACATTCCATATACCAAGATCAGATCAGTGGATATTAAATTAATTGGTTGATATACATTGAGTTTACTGCACTTTACAGATTTCTTTGTGACTTATTAAATATGTCAAGTAGATATCACAGTACATGTATCCCCAAAAATAACACACAATGTAAATAAGAAAAATAAGAAGCTGTACAGTGAAACAATTTATTTCTCCTTTCTGTTCAAAGTTTAGATATTATGTTTATATTTATCGTCTTTAACCACAAAAGGAAGGAATCATCAGAGTAGACCAATGTAAAATATACAATACAAGCGGTTACACCATATGATAAAAATAAAACTGCTATCTGTGCCTCCAATTGGGAGATTCACCCATTCCCCATTATATACAATAGAGAACAAAGGTTTTGGCTTTGGATACACTTTAACAAGTACAAATATAACCTGGGCATATGAAAGGACTGCACAAGATGTTAACGTGCAACTGAAGCCAATATTTTTTTTTTTCGTTTTGGATAGAGTGGAGAGGGATTAGAACACCTTTCAGGTTTTTATTGCTGTCTGTGTCCCTGTTAAGGAGATTCACCCTCTCCGTTTGTCCTGGTGAGTGTTATCACTGAAAGTGAAAGAAAATCCCAAATGTTCTTTCTGTCATCAGGACAGGAATTGATGGGAAATTAATGTCAGTGGGAGACACTAGTTCTGGTGACCCTGCTAACTACCAAGGATTTCCCTCACTTTGGAGGGATTTCCACTGACTTCCTGCTGTGGCTATCAGACAGGAAAGAAAGGGAAATCTCCCCAATGGGACACAAAGGCAGATAAAAAGCTGTTGGGGTTATAACTCTCAATTTTTCTATCCAAAAAGAAACAAAAAAGTTTTAAGTTCAGTCCTACTTTAATTCTCATTTTTTGTTTCATTCGGCTATGCTGATTTCCAAACAGCATCCAAAGATTCTCCAAGAATTTGAACAAATTTGAAGACATCATGGAAAGAGTTGTAGAGCGGTACTGGTGCTACCCTTAAACCATCGGGCTCCCGCATATCACACTGTAAAACAACGAAGAGAAATTAAATAAAACATATTATTGTACATACAATATTCAACATGGGAATAGAAATGTGACATTGTGAATTCTTAATAGTCCCAGATCAGCAGAAAAAAGGTCTGGTGATCATCTCTCATGACTTACTGTATACAGAAATGCCATTGTCTTAGATTATATCTAAATAATACATTATAGCAAATTGCATGCCAAATTCAGAAGGTTGCCATCAGTATATTTCATAACAAGCAAAACCCAGATAGAAAAAAGTTTGTAGTGAATGCCTGTTGATCAGTGATGAGCGGAACACCCCCCGGTTCGGTTCAAATTCATACTTTCGAACATGGGAAAAGTTTGAATTCGAACTCGAACTCCATGCAAGTCTATGGCGGTAGAACATTGAAAATCAAATGTCCCCATTTTGAAGTCTTATATGCAAGTTATTGGCCATAAAAGGTGTATGGGGGTCCGGGTACTACCCTGCATAGGCATAGGCCTGGGTGTGTACTTTTCCAGGGTCGTCCCAGGGAAAGCACTGTGTCCCACGTGCCGTTGGACGTGCATTGACGTTCAGTTCGGGTGAGTGTAGGGCGATGTACGGCCGCATACTTCCATAGAGAAGAACAGCACCTGTCCTTCCCAGGAGCGGCCCGATATGGCCAATCTGTACAGGCCGGATGTTACAATGAGGGCTAAGGCTTAAAACAAGTCTTGCCCAGAGTTCTTCTTTAAGTGTAAAATAATATATATATATACTGTATATATTAAAACCCCACCACCGTCACTTACATACACATACGAACGGAAACACATGTTGGGTGCTGATGACCCGTAAAAGCTTTTAAAGCATTGCCTATTCAGCCCCATTTAAGCCATTTAATCAGTAAGTTTACTTTTGTAAAGTTTGAAATAAATATGTCTAAATGCCTTTCTTTAAAACAAAACAAAAACTATTGACATTGTTAATTGTCAAACACATCGTTGACATTGGACAATATGACGTACCGCGACTCCTTTTTTTTCCAGCTCCTCATAAACAGCTTTTATGGGCAACGTGAAAGTCAGGGAGAGCTGACAGCCCCGCTCTTCAATGCCAGAAGGCGTGATTATTTTTGCATAAGGTTTCTTGGGTTCAGCAATGTTTTCACTGTAATAATGCTTAATTAAATACTCCAAATAGCCGGTCAGTAAAACAGACTTCTTTCTTAAGGCCTCCATGCTGGTTTGATTGAAAACCTGTATAAAAATAAAATACATTTAAAATGTAAATGAATAAACAACCGCTTAAATGACTAAAATAAAGTCACAAAAGATAACGCTGTGCCTCCATTATCAAAGAAAGTACAATAAAACTTCCTGTATTGTTATAGCACCAACAATCTAAGGTCCCTATCTCACATACATGCATGCAGGGCCAGTTTAGACAGAAGCCATTAAATCTTCCAGCATGTGTTTGGAGTGTGGGAGGAAAATTAAAGTACCCAGAGGCAGGGGCATAACTAGAAATCACGGGGCCCCATAGCAAAATTTAGTATGGGGCCCTGCGATTTCTAGTTACACCCCTTGCAGAGCCCACCTGAGATCCCACACAGCCCATCTAAGAGTGACCCTGCAGAGCCCACCATATACTCTGTATGGTGGGCTCTGCAGGGTCTGAGGTGGGCTGGTCACATCCCTGCACACCTCTTACCTGTCAGCTCCCATCCGCTGTCAGCCTTCTCTACCGCCTGGCCCCGCCACCCCTCCGGTCGCCAGCGGGCCCCGCCTTCTCCACTGTTGTCCGGCCCAGCCTCCTCCTACTCTGCCGTCGCCAGGCCCTAAGCCTCCTCCACTGCAAGCTACTGGCTGTCATTGACTCAGCAGCGGCTGTGAGGAGGAACACGCCATTGCAGAGATCACTGACAGGTTGACAGTGATCTGGACAGCGGCACGTTCCTTCTCACAGCCGCCAGTGACAGCCAGCAGTCTTTGATGCCATAGCAACCCAGATGGCCCGCCTGGCATCAGGGGGGATCCCTTTGTTGCTTGTCCTGGCCAGGCCCCCCTGTGCCCCGGACCCCATAGCGACCTGCTATGGTGATAGTTCTGCCACTGTCCAGAGGAAATACACGCAAGCAAAAGGAGGACATACAAACGCCTTGCAGACAGTGGCCTGTCCGTGATTTGAATCAGTATAGGTGAAAAGATTGCTGAAACAAAACTATTGAAGGCAGGAGAAATGGTACATGTAATTTGTATTCTTAGAAGTGCAGGTTTCAGACCTGGAATAAGGTCAGTATGGGTTATGTTAAAGTGTTAATCTAGTAAACATATAGGAGTGTATTAAAAAAAAAATGTGCAGAGCCATTCATCCTGCAAAACTGCACTTACATTTGCTCTGTGCGAACAGAGGCAAAAAGCTATGTTTTTGGTATATTTTCTTCTCAGGTTGAGCATTATATCAGGAAAATGCCACAGTCTGGCTACTAAATGGAGCTGAGGAGCATTGGAAAGAAGCATTTATATTACGATATACATTACATGCTCTGGACCACTACGGTTTGTATGCTGTTCCTTATAATACATACTCAAACTGCTGAACTGTGAACTTCGTGAACACCGTGTTATGTGACTGATTACTTCTGTACAATACACATTCATAGCACTAGGTTTCTTTTTTAGAAATGTATGATTTAATTTCATTTAGAGGCAGGCATACTTTTCGCTGGTAATATATAAAGAAAATATATACAAAACCATGATACACTTTGTAAATAGAAGATAAATATATATGCTAATTTATTGGGAGGGGTCTATGGCTATATAAACCCCTCCTCTTCCCTTACCTGCCTGATGTTGTGTGGAAAGCGTTTGTCCCCACCCACCCATCCCCTTTATTTATCATTTCAAATTCCATCACCTTTTCATTAGGTATGCCCCCTTTTAGGCGTACCTAAACAACGGAGTCACGGGCACACCTTAGGCCACATAAGATTATCGGCACAACTCAGCCCATATTAGATTATCCATTATACGGTATTTATATACCCGACCACAAATATATATTTATATATACATAGATATACAGTATATATAGATATAGATATA
>NW_017306408.1:1681-85869 GCF_000935625.1 Nanorana parkeri | reverse complement strand
ATTTCTTATTTTTTTACAAAGTAGTATATATTATTCTTTTAAAAACTGAAAAGAAAGAAAAAGCAAACTGAGATCCACTGCCCATTTCGGGATGTTTTTCCATTGCAGTACTAAAGTACTGTAGGATCTGTTCAGTTGATTGCACCGGGAGCTGGGACACAAGGCAGCGATGGTGAGATCCATTCTGCAGAGGTTCTACAGCACAGATTAGCAGCTGCCGTGCCAAAAAGGGTAAAAATCGCCCATAAAAAAGAGAATCAGTGAGCGCTTAACTCTCATTGTCAGAGGCCCCCCGCTGCTGGTTTAATGACAGAGACACATAGCAGCGATGTAGTGACATAAGTTCATAAACTGAAAACCCTGTAGCCTAACTGTGATGAGCTGCAGCTTTAAAAAAATATGATTTTTATAGAGCCTTTTTACAGTGAGGTACTTTGCACAAATGATCCCCTGGTGAGGAATTTTCTATCTGTACTTGGATTCCCAGGTCAAATTTGCCTAATTTAGCAGCTAAAATTCATGCAGAAAGCTTTCAGGTTTCAGCTTAACAGCTTCTGTTGTTACAGATGAAGCATTAAGTTGCGATGTAGAAAATTATACAAACAATCAGTGCTCAGGAACAATATAAATGGCTTCTCTCTAAATGCGTTTTAAACTGAGCTTCTAGAGTGGAGAAAGTTAATTTGTTCTGTTGTGTCCTTGGAATTTGTGTTGTGACTCTGCGGAGACATCCGTGTAAGAGAACATGCAGCAATGGCACCTGCCAACAGGCAGAGAGGGATATTTATGAGTAAGCGGGATGCCTTCAGCAGAACAGAAAAAAAAGAGAGACAGCAAACAAAAAAAGAGAAAAAAAAGAAAAGAAAATGTTGTTATCAAGCCATTATAACTTTAAAAAGTTATTTTTCTTTTCTTTTGGTCAGGTAAACATACATTTTTACATGTGAATATTATGTATTCTTAGATTCCAGCCAATGGGTGGACCTTTAGGATTTTTTTATATGTTTTCCTGCTTCCTTCCACCATTTTGACGAAAGAATGTTGTTTACAGGTCTCAACAGCTCAAACTGAGAATGGATACATCATGTCTATTTTTTGTGCCATTTGTTCAAGTATATCACCTTTACAACTTCCGTGAAGTGAACTTACACAAAATGTATTTCTGTCCAGAGTTTATTTCCAACCAGAGTTGCATTAATTTTTCACCAAGATCTTGTAGTGATTATGGAGAGTCAGACCACTGCATAGAGTCTTCTCCAGAACATCCCAAAGATTCTCAATGGGGTTAAGGTCTGGATTCTGTGGTGGCCAGTCCATGTGTGAAAATTAGGGATGCACCGATACCAAGTACCGTACTCGGTACAAGTACAAGTACAGATACTTTTTGAACTCCAAGACTAGACTAGAGAAAAATTCAAAAGTTAGGAGGCAGCTGTCATTTGTAAGGAGCAAACGGAGCTCCTGGGATTTGTACATCTCTGTTTTAATGTATGATTTTGTTTTTATAAATATATATAAAGGAATGCACCGATACCATTTTTGCAAGTACAAGTACTGATACATGTCCAAGTACTCACAGGTACAAGTACTGATACATATTTGTTTATTGTCATGTGACAGTTTTTCTAAAACAATACAGACTAATGATTTCAGGACAGTGGTGGAGCACCAGAGCCAGGTCCCAGCTGCAACCACTGCAACTCTGGTAGTTCTCATGAAAATGCCAAGTATCGGCACTGGTATCTGAAAAGTATTGGTGCATCCCTAGTGAAAATAATGTTTCATGCTCCCTGAACCACTATTTCTCAATCTGAGTCCCGATGAATCCTGGCATTGTTATCTTGGAATATGCCCAATGTGCCATCAAGGAAGAAAAAATCCATTGATGGAAATACCTGGTCATTCAGTATATTTGGGTAGGCTGTTGACCTCATGTTGTGGGGACATACCGTTGCTGAACATAGACCTATTATCCAATGGAAGGCTCTGAGACACAATCTTTCTGCCAAGTGCTGAAGTGGTTCAAACAACTGGAAGTGACAAGGTTGCTGTAAGTAGGAGCAAGGAATAACCAAGGTGAAACCACACGTCTCTTCCAATTAGGACTGGGAAGGTGCTTACCTCACACTGGATGGTGAGAACACTCCGCCTAGTGGTCTAGCACTTAAGTCAGCATTTTAACCCTTTTCATGGAAACCAGTGGAAAAAAGGTAATAGTAATGGTGCACAACAGTTCTCATAAAAAAAGTAGTTCCTGACACGTTCCTGACATGCAGCACTCATAAATGTACCAGGGCTCTGGAGGTTAAATTATTTTCTGATTCAGATAGCTGCATAAAAAGACTAACTAAAGCAGCATGTAGCAAAATCTTGATTTAAAAAAAATCTTATTAAAAAGAAAAAATGACTAATATAAATGGTTAAACTTTTCTCAGTAGAGAAAAGATGTCCATCCTCCTAGGACGCTAGCAACTAGTCCAAGTCCCCCTCGAGGTAGCAATATAACCCACATTTTTATGACAAGATGTGTGTACATCAATAAAATGACCACTGTCCTTGAATCCTTGGTCCCTCAATGAGCGAGATAGAAGAACATTTTCGTAAGACAATATTGGCAACAGGAAGCCTACATTGGTCCCCAAAAAACAATGAAAATAATGTATGTAATTCTTTGGGGGGGGGGGTTGTTTTGTATTTTAATAAATGACAAATGTGTTACTTAATAAACAGGCCTGTAGTGGAAATGTAAAAAATTGTTCTGGTCCATAAGAGGTATAAAGGTACAAGAGCTGAAGTAGTCATCCAAATGCTACAGGCACTCCAGTTTTAATGAAAAGCTTATTTTTTAAGCTCCGCCTGCTCCTTTCTTTCCTAGTTCATCCTAAAATCCTGCATAACTATACGTGCGTGTGGCAGTGTTTCCTATTAAGGAGAATGGTCAGCCTAGCTTACTATCTGTGCACTGGGGTGCTATGCTCAATGCTCCCCTACTAGTTCTATTAAGGCTTTAGTTATTATAGGCCCAGAAGAAGAATTAGGGTGAGATCATGGCTGGCTCCATCCAGCTCTCATTTGCGGGGCTTACGGCCGGCCTTTTGGCAGGCCGTTCGCCCTGCTTTGGCTGACACTTAGGCTCAGTCAAGCAGAAGCATATGCCTTTGGCTGGGCTGAGCCGCTCGGCTGCCTTCGGCTGCTGTACGGGCTATAGTGAATAGCCCGTACAGCAGCCCTTCAGTTCGACTGAACCGAAGGGCTCCAGCGGCTGATGAGAGCCGAAGGATCAGCTGAAGCTATGGCTGGATCCTTTGGCTCCTTTGTGAATAACCCCCTTAATCTCTGAATTCTGACTTTCAAACTCAGAATTATGTTTCATATTTTTTTCGTAATTGTTCTTCCAATGCTGGCTGAGGGAAAACTATAATGTTTTGGCAATTTTTTACTTATTATTTTAAATGTAAAAAGGCTTTTTACAATATTGTTTTTCTTCAGTTTTGTTTTAAATATTTGTTTTACAAATAATCATATATATTACAGAGCACTATGGGATAGCTAAATAAAAATTAAACATTGGATAGAGCCACCTGTTAAGGAAGGAGTAACTCCTCTGTCTCAGTGTCATAGACTCGGTTGGCGCGTCTCCTCGCTCCAGCGCCATGCTGTCTCTAGGGTGACGTCACTGGGAGGAGCGCGGCCTCCCACTTAAATAATCAGCTGCTTCGATCACTCGGCGTTCTCTTAATTTGGTTCGCTGAGTGACGGACAGCGAACCCCACGACCTCTGCGATACCAAAACCTATCTGGCTCCCTGCAGCCTGCAGACGACCCCGCTCTGCCACCGGCTCCCCTTTGAAACCCGGACACAGCCTAACAGCACAGCCAGGAGGCACATCTCTCCCCTCATCGAGCCCACATGTAACTGCAAGTCCATAGCTGTGGAGACAAGCAAGCTGCTGCCTTTGCTACAAGGCATCCACAATTAGCTGTGATAGCTACTTATCATTCCTGCACTGGTAATCATATGAACTGTGGAGCCTATCTCCATTTAACCTCTGGCGGCATTCACCTGACATAAATTATACTGCTGACTGTTGCATATTAAGATTGTCTTACCATTAAGGAATGCTCTAATCAAAACTGCTCGTTATACATAGTAGTATTGTGTTACTGTTAAGGAGAACTCTAACCCTGGCATAACTCATACTGATGATTGTTGCAATTTAGGATTGACATACAACTAAGGAGTACACTCACGTTAACTGTTGCTTCATGCAAATGAATATTATGTTACTGTTAAGGAGAGCTCTAACCCTGGCATGATTTCACACTGCTGATTGCGCATGTTGTGTGTGGGACAATTAGGAGTACCCTCTTCTGAGTTGCAGTCCATTACTAACCTCCATCATTAACCTAGATTAAATTAGGTAATTTAATAAATAGGTCCTACCCTACCCTAACTCCGGGTGGTATATGATGCCCACGGTAATCCCGCCGCACTGAGTGTAACGGGATCCGCAGACTGAACCACCTCCTCTCATTCCACTTCCTGTGATATCCGCAGCTGAGATCCAACCAACCCGGGCGCTGTGACACTCAGATGTTTCTGTGTGCACATTTGTGACTTGAGCTACTGAGCTTTGTAAACAATGCACTTTTTATTGCACAGGGACTCAGGAAAAGAAGGTTAAAGCTCCATCTGTTGGCTGGATAGAAAACTACATAATATTGATATGAATTATTTCACATCTACCTAACAAAAACATGAAACAAATTATATATAAATGTTCAGGCTTTTAGTCATGGCCATAAGAAAGAAATGCAATATATAAAATAAACCACTATACATTCCTTTAAATCTGCCTATGGCAAACACCACAATGTTTCTTGAGTTTGAATGACTTGACTCTATCATGCCACCATATGCTTACAAGAAGTATTGCAGTGGCTAAGCAACTCAATTCCTTTTTACTGTTTTTTTTCTCACTTTATTTGTAAATTACATTTCTAATGTATAATGTTATCTAAATATGTATTCAGGCACCCTTTTTAAGTCAGCAAAGCAAATATATTTCAATGTAAAGCACCAGTGCTTCTTTTTGAACCAAAATAAACAGATATCCCATTGCACACTAGACCAGAAATCCACTGCTTACCCACCTCTTGCTTACCGGGCCCCTTGCTTAACCACATCCGGTCCCCTTGGCACACACGCCCGCACTGATCATCTGGATCTGGCTGCCAACAACACAATATTAGGCAGCCACATATTCAACTCGGGTCCTTTCTTCCATTGAGGGCTCCCCCAACACACCACTGAGGGTCCGGGTAAGCCGGCGCTGGGGCTGGCTTGCCCACCTCTAGCCACCGATGATCTCACTGGCATTCTGTCCTCCCCAGTCCTGACGGTGTGTGCCAGCCCCCACACTTCCTTGCCTCCCCACACATCTGTTCACCCGTGGAACAGAGCACACATAAGTCTCCAACCCACCAGCAAAGAGACCCCACTGGCCAAACACCTCCAGCCTCAGGAGGTTAACCTGACGATGTCTGAATGTTATCAGACATCGGCAGGAGAGGTGATTGGGATGCAGAAGTGGAGGCTCTGAGAAAAACACACTTTTCCTCCGTAAAATGCAATAAAAGGAGAAAAGCATTTGGCGTTTGAAAGGTTGTTATTGCAGAGTGAATACGAGAAGCAGCACACCAAGCAGTAACATCCATGTCCGCACGTCCCCACCCTCGTAAAGCGCTGTACTATGGGACAACTCTACTAACGTTTTTAAGTTTAGCTTAAAATATCCAATGCACTTCTAGGCATGTCAGATACCTGGTGCACTGTGGTTCCTCCCTTCGGCCCCTGCATTGCTAAAGGACACAGTATTGACAAATGAACCATAGAAACTGCTCCAAACTTGAGCCCATGATGGACTACAGTCTCATGTTTATTTACTAATTTGTATTGAGATTGTAGTCTATCACAGGAGTGAGCTTGGTGTGGTGGATACTTTCCAACACACACAGGGACCATGAGGAACAAATGTAGCCACCCTCCAGGAGGAAGGGCAGAGTCAGCACCAATTCAGAGATGATTTGAGGATCTACATTCGAGTGATACACATATAACATACATTTTTGTTAATAGTTAAGGTACATGAATGCATTTTAAAGATTTACCTAATGAGTTTAGTGTCACTTTAAGTAAATAAGGGTTGCTGTAGAATTCAGACCATCAAAGACTTTATGGTTTCAAGATGAGAATTTTTTTTATAGACAGGTAACCAGAGGTGTCTGAGAAGTTTATCCTTATGCAGATTCAAATGGAAAGGAACATTATAATAACATTATGTCACAAAATGGTTTGTCCAGCCATTGTGCTGTATAGTCGATATATATGCAATGTCATCATCATATATCATACCATATGTGAAAAAAAGTAACATTCCTACCTCTAAACTTGCATGCAGGGAACTGACCAGTAGCATAGGTGGGTTAGACAAACGAAATCCATCAACTCCCTGGCTTAATTTTAGCTCTAGTTCAAAAAAATAAAAACATATAGTGATATTATACAGGTATTACTAAAGACAGCAACAACATATGATATGTAAAGGGTTTTATGTGATATAAGGAGTTTTCTTTTATAGTACCATACAATGCAAAACAATACCTCACCATCAACCAGGTGCTGATATTCTCTGCTAAGATGATGCTAGTTGTTGTTGATTATGTGAGGGGTCTACTGACAATGTTATGCATAGAGTAAAACAAGCCAAAAAAGCAGCAACAAGTTGGTGAGGTCATTCATCTGGTCATTCTTTTGCCTCCTATCAGATAATTCCTTGTCAACACATTTGCATACGGAACATCTGATTAGTCCCCAGTCCTGTCCATTCTTCTATTTGGATTGCTGCAGTATAGGAGATTGCATGCAACTGACAAAATGACTGATCCTTCTTTTTTAACTTGAAAACATTTTGAGGGTTTTCATACTGTCCTGGCATTTTTATTTACAGAAAGAGTATTGTCTCATCTTTTATCAGACTTCTTAGTCCTAGGTTTCATCTCTGAATTGGTGCTGACACTCTCCTTCCTCCTGGAGGGGGGCTACTTTTGTTCCACATTATCCCTGTGTGTGTTGTAATGTAGCCACCGTTCCAAACTCGCTCCTAGGATGGACTACAATCTCACTACAAATTAGCAAACTAAACATGAGATTGTTGCCCATCACGGGAGTGAGCTTGGAGCGGTGACTACTTTACAACACACACAGGGAACATGGGCAACAAAAGTAGCCCCCCTCCAGAAGGAAGGACAGTGTCAGCACCAATTCAGAGATGATTTGAGGATCTACAGCCGAGGGATACAAAAATAAGATGCATTTTTGTTCATAGTTAAAGCATTTGAATGGATTTCTAGGATTTAACTCCTGAGTTTAGTGTCACTTTAAGGTCTGGACTCTGTGGTGGCCAACCCATGTGTAAAGGGGATGTCTCATGCTCCTTGAACCATTCTCTCACAAAATGAGACTTACGAATCCTGGCATTGTCCTCTTGGAATATGCCTGTACCACCAGGGAAGAGAATATCCATTGATGGAAAACCTGGTCACTTAGTATATTCAGGTAGGCAGCTGACCTCATTTTTTTTGGATATAACGTTGCTGAAGCTCGACTAATTATCCAATGGAAGGCTCTGACCTATTTGCTTAGCTAAATCCAGGTGGTGACTTTTTTATTTTGGCCAGGCAGTGTATAATGTGCATAAAAGCGTCAACATTGGGTTAAATAAAATAAGAAGTGACCTGAGAGCAAGCTTACTAGAAGGTGAACCCTTTGCTTCCCATTTTACTTGGATACTGTCACAAAAAGGCACAGGATTTACGATCAGAAACATTGATACTCACTGTTTTCCATGCTAAATCTGGATTTGAACTCGTGACCCCACCAGCCAACCAACCTGGAAAGAAGGAGAAATAAAAATCATTATACGCAATTACAGCTGCCGCGGAATGAGCTAATTCGCAGCAAACACACACTACTGTATTTAGGAAACAGCTCGTCGGCCCAGCAGGTGACACACAAAATGTTTTGACATTACGGGGACGGTAATGAAGAATTCAGATCAAACATCACAGTGTGAAATGCTCGGAAACGGGAATTTAAAATGACTGACCAGAAAAAGAGCAGAATAATGAATGTTATCAGACATCGGCAGGAGAGGTGATTGGGATGCAGAAGTGGAGGCTCTGAGAAAAACACACTTTTCCTCCGTAAAATGCAATAAAAGGAGAAAAGCATTTGGCGTTTGAAAGGTTGTTATTGCAGAGTGCAATAGAGCCTTGTTAAAACAGGAGGCATCTGCCTGTCTCTCTTCCATCACAAGTCCAAAAACAAGTAAGGGGTCTCTTTTTAGTAAAGTGGATGGGGACATGCAAATTGTTCCTTTATGTTCCAGGATCAACTATACATGTAGAACTGTTGGTGTGCAGCACACATACAGCCTAATAGGACAAAGGCATTTATTTCAAGCTACATACAACTGTTCCAGGCTTTTGAAACCTCATTAGTGCAGTGCATGGAAACCATGGCAAATGACTAGTTGTTCCTCTGTTGGTCGGAAGATTGCTTTCTTATAAATACACAGTCAGTAGCCAACCAAGTAGCTATTTGATTTTTAATGTATGTAAAAGTGCTCAACATGAGGTAAACAATCTAATTTTTTCCTTGGGTATCATAAAGGGTGTCAAAGACACTCATTAGAAATCTGTCTCGTGTCCGAGCAACAAATGGCACAACTTGCAACAGATTCATGTAACTGTTGGTAGGTATGATATGAATCTGTTGCAGAATAACCTCTGAGACACAATACTTACATGTGCGACACAATTTACCACCAGCATGAAATACATCTTATTTACCTCTACTTGTGGGCTGTGGTGCTTTGTCATTCACTCTGAATGGCACCAGCAAGGCACAAACATTGTTCAGTACTACAGTACTACCCAGTAACAAAAGTTGCACATGCAATGAGCAAAGAGAGCACTTCCTGAATGGCTACCAATGCACATATACAGTGTTAAGGAATGTACCTGCTCTTCAACACACCACTACACACAGATGGGGATTAAAAGTGCATTGCGGTTCGCTGCATTGAACAAAAAGAGTGCAGAAATGTGTGTGTGTGTTCAGGCTCCTTAAATGCAACATGAGAAAAACTGTGTAAACAACGCAGATAACTTCT
This sequence comes from Nanorana parkeri, assembly GCF_000935625.1. Classification (NCBI taxonomy): domain Eukaryota; kingdom Metazoa; phylum Chordata; class Amphibia; order Anura; family Dicroglossidae; genus Nanorana; species Nanorana parkeri. Next base: position 76,633 of record NW_017306408.1, on the reverse strand, counting down.
GCTACATTTGTGGCGAGGTTACATTTGCATCTCAAAAGTGCAGTATGACGGCAGTAGTAAAAAATAGCATATCCCGTATATATTTTGGATGCAGAATAGGGGATCAGGACAAGAGTTGGGCCCCTCGTTATTGTTGCATTGCATGTGCAACTTATCTGCGTCATTGGCTAAACAAGAAGAAAAAGTCCATGCCTTTCGCTGTCCCAATAGTGTGGAGGGAAACCACCACCAATCATAGTAGCGACTGTTATATTTTGCACGGTTCCCCCAATTGCAAAAGGCACCTCAAGAAAGAAGAAGTGGACCGTAGCATATCCAAACATTCAATCCACACTGCGTCCTGTACCCCATGGTGAAGACATGCCTATTCCAGATCCACCAGAATCCTACTTTCTAGACTTAGATGATGATAAAGACGATGAACAGCTGATGCAGCTGATCCGGGGCTGTAGATGTCAGCTGACCAAAACTTTAGCCCACCGAATGCTCCTCCTGAACCACATCTAATTTCACAGAGTGAACTAAATTACCTGGTCAGGGATTTGGAATTACCTAAGAGTAAGGCAGAGCTACTGGGCTCCAGATTACAACAGTGGAACCTCTTGCAGAGTGATGTCAGGATCTCCATTTTCCGTGATCACCAAAAAGATTTGGTTTATAATTTATAATGATTGGTGTGTCACCATTCTCATTGCTATATCACATTTTGCAGAAAAGTTATGGAGCATAATCGCACATCCCCCTCAAATATTTGAATTATTTTGATGCAATTTTGACCTTGAAGCTGTATCTTGGAAACTGGAGCCAATTATTACTTAGGATTTAGGGGTCTATTCGCAAAGCTGCCGAAGGATCTGGCCGTAGCTTTGGCCGATCCTTCGGCTAGCTTCTGCCCCAGGACCCCTTCGGTTCATTAGAACCGAAGGGGTGCTTTACGGGCTATTCACAATAGCCTGTACAGCTCCCGATCATGGCCGAGCGGCTCAGTCGAGCCGAACGCATATGCATCGGCTCGGCTGAGCCGTGCTGAAAGCCAAAGCTGGCCGAGTCAGAGGACGGGTACAATGCTAGTTTACTATAGGCTATTGCAAATTGAAATAGCCAATAGTAATGTACCAATGATTTTCAATGGGAACATTTTTTTTTTCTATTCTGACATCGCTTGCGTCAGAATAAAGATAAAAAAAGACACATCATTGTTTCTCTCCTGGGCGGCCGGGAGCAGGAGGCTCCCAGAGCGCCCAGGAAAGTTTAAAAAAAAAAATTGACAGCAGCAGAGCCGCCGGACAATAGGAAACCTATGGGGCGGAGCTAGCTGTCACTGCTAGCTCCGCACAATCGTTTGCTATTTACTTTTTTAACTTTTTTCACTCTTTTTTCTGTCCTGCTCGGTACCTCTGAGGGACCGAGCAGAACAGCCGAGCCGAATGCCGCTTTAACTATTTCCTGCTCTATCCAAAACTAGAAAAATAAAGTTTTGACTTTAAATATACAGTAAATGATCTGTCCATCTATTTAGCTCCATCTTCTGATTTTAACTGTTACAATGCCAGTTCTCATCTAGTACTTACGCTGGTTTGATAGCACTGGAAAGTTTCTCATGGATGAAAGCTCCAGCCAATCCACCTGCTCCAGAATTAAGATACTGTGAAGCAACAAAAATAAGATAAATTGCATTGACACACGATGATTAAAGAACACAGTTGTAAAATGTACCCTTTGCCCTTCCCTCCTGCAGCAGTCCGCATGCAGCCAAAACTTTTTGTTGGTTTAGAAAAGATTTAGGTAGGGCCTGTAATGTTCCTGTTGTAATCTGTACTCATTCACCCTCATTTTCTAAATGACAGATGTTGGGCAAAGTATAAAGTGAGGGAAGGTCTCCCCAATGGGACCAAAGGCAACAATAAGATATTTTTTTCTAACAGTATAAGGAAGGGTTAGAATCTGTGCCAGAATGTTCTGCTTTCTACATTGGGAAGATTTCTCCTGTGTAAGACAGAACAGGAAGCAAGAGCACATTTTCTTAAAGGGGGCACAGAGTAAAAAGTGATACTAAAGCCTAAACAAATTAGTATTAGGAAGAGATGTTACAAATTTAATTTGCCACACATTTTTTTTTTTAAACTGGACAGACACGGATATCACAAGAGTGATGTCTGTTTTCCGAACTGCTCTGATAGGGGATCAGTAGGGGATCAGTATACAGATCCCCTGCTGTTTGGAAATGTAACATTGTATTTATATATGTGTTTGTTTTGATGATCAATTTGCAAGAATATTCAGCTTAGCTTAGAAGGAGTCTTTTCAGTGCTGAACCATATTCTATGTAAATTTGTAACATTAGATTAGTGGGATATTCACATAGGTTTGTCAGCTATATAGGATTATATAGGATTATACCATGTTTTTGAAATAATTAGCACACTTCTTATCCATTACAGCCAAGGAAGGTGCCACCGTGGCCTCTATTTGGATTACATTTGCCATGGTGATGCACATGTGATCAGTTATGACTACAGCCATTTGAGGGCTTGAAAGTTTGGCTGAGAACAGAAATAAGCACACAGGCAACCTTGACAGTTGGCATGCCTTGACAGTAACTGTTTTGGGAGACATTAAATTGATGGGTGCAGTTCCTCTTTAAATAGCTGCGTGCACGATGCTATAAGACACAGACCCCTACCCCTGCATGGTGGGTGCCCAGCTTGCTCTCCTCAAACAGGTTAAAATCAATGAAAGGAACTGCAGATATAGAACAGGTAGATCTTTGGAAAAGACGTTTTTTTAGACATTTGCTGATCTCTAAATAACACCTGTAGAAGAAAGTATTTTACAGTGTTGTTTTGTTGAGTTTGATGGAAATGCAACAGCATATACTGTTTTGTCTTTTGAGCTGTAGATGGCGCTGTAGTGCAGTGTTAGTCTATATATGCATGCTTATCTATTATATAAAGAGCCGAAGGATCTAGCCGTAGCTTCGGCTGATCCTTCGGCTGCCTCTGCCCTTCGGTTCAGTCGAACCTAAGGGCCGCTGTATGGGCTATTCACAATAGCCTGTATGGCAGCCGAGGGCAGCCAAGCCGAACGCATATGCTTCGGCTCGGCTGAGCTGTAGTGGCACCTGAAGGGTGGAGAAGCGTCGACCAAAGCCAACCGATCCCCATGCAAATGACAGCTGGGCGGAGGCAGCCCTGATCTTGCGGCTCGCTCCGCCCAGTTGTAATGACAGATCAGTGTCCCCAAATGACCTGGGGATGGTTGTCTCTCATTGAACAATTACAACTGGACGGAGCCAGATGTGACGTCATGGCTGACTCCGCTCAGTTGTTATTCAGTGGCCGGACCTGCCAGAAGACTCTTGCAGGTGACGGCCAATAGGAAACAGTTGGGAGGAGCTAGCTGTCACCGCTAGCTCCGCCCAATTGTTTTTCTTTTTTTCTCTTTAAAAAAAATATATTGGTGTGCCTCGTGATTTTTTTCATGAAAAAAGTGTGCTTTTGCACAAAAAAGGTTGAAAAACACTGCCTTAGAGCATATTCGGATGACCGAAGGCAGCCGATGTACGGCTGATTTTAGCCAATGTACAGCTGAAATCAGCCGTACAAGACTGAAGTGAATAGCCAAACAGCGTTCGGCTCACTTCACTTCGGCTGGGCTATTCACTCGGCTGCCTTCGACAGCGTTGTGAATAACCCCCTATATGTTTCCTACAAAGTGCATTGTATATATATGTAACGTTCTCCAAAAGCAATTAAAACTTAATTCAGCATTCCTTAAGATGTTGTGCTTCATCTAAACACATAACCAACAACCAACAACATTTACTATAAGTTCCTTTCCTGCCAAGAAGATACCCTGCAGGACCATCAGCAAAAACATTCCTGATACAGGCAGTATACAAGCCTACTTTCATATGTAAGAGCACACGGTGTGTTCCCAAGTCTGTAAAATAATGCCACAGCATTGCCACGCTGCCAATACAATCCTGTTGTGTGGACATGTGCAGAATGTGAATAGAGCACAGTGATCTTTGCTGAGGCACGGCAACCCAAAGGAACTTACCAAACTATACATTATCTTAAGTAGACTCTCCCCTGTGGCAAATACCTGATGTGCCCGATGCCTTCCAGTCCAGGGTTTATTTAGACTAAAAGTTGAACTCCAGGCTCATATAAAATACTCATATTAATGCAACTCTGTATCATTAATGCATCATTGGATTCATTTTTTTTAACCGCTTGAAGAACAGGTGTTTAGACCCCCTTCCAGGCTGGGCCATTTTTCAGTATTGAGCGCTGCGTTACTTTGACTGACGTTTATTCCGTCATGCAACGCTGTACTGAAATGAATTTTATACCATTTTTTGGGGACGGATAGAGCTTTCTTTTGGTGGTATATAATCACCACTACGGTTGTTATTATTTACTATAATTAGGAAAAATTACTGAATATGTAGAAAGAAAAAAGTTTTATTTTACATTATGTTAGGAAACATTTATTATTACCCAGTTTTTTTGTAAAATATAAAAGTCGGGGTCACGTCAGGTAAATAGACACCAAAAATGTAAAGCTTTAAAATTGCGCGCACTGCAAAATCGCAGAAAACTACCATACTCAAAATTGGCCATAGGTGATGCTTTAAAAGCTTTTACCGCTCATCAGTTTAGTGTTATCAGTGATTGATGGCCCTAGAATTATCGCTCTCACTGCGACGTTCGTGGCGATATGTAACATGTGCGGCGTAATGGGCGTAATAGTTGTTATCGCAGGTATGCGCCCCCCACGCATGTTTGAATGCCTGTATGTATGGGTGGGGACTTTAAAAAAAAAAATGTTTGTTCTTTTTTTATGTGTAACTTAATTTTTTTTTTTTGGGGGGGGGGGGACTTTCATTGTTTTCCTATTTTTTTTGTTCACTAAACTTTATTGCTATCACATATGAGGCTAATAAAAACCCCCTATGTGATAGCAAAATATGTGACAGGTCCTCTTTATGGAGACATCAGGAGTCTCCAAGACCCCTAATGTCACCTAGGACCCCCCAAAAGAAGCTGATGAAGCACAGATCTGCTTCATCAGCTTCTCTCCAGCATCTGAAGCTGGAGAGTGACACGAGAATGCGGAAGTGATGTAATATACAACACTTCCGCATTCTTGCAGAAGAGAGGGGACCGGAGGGAGCTCGTGTACAGATCTCCCTCTGATCCCCTGTGACACAGGGCACATTGCTGATCCTGGGCTCGCACCGGGCACAGCGGAGCCGGGGACCAGCTCAGCGGGACAACGGCGGAGGCGGGGACCGCGGAGGGGGTGGCACCAATTGTTACCCCATACAAGCGATCTGCGGGCTCTATAGCCGGCGGATCGCTTGTATGTTAACAGGCATCGCTGCCTGTTTTTAAATATCGGGCATTTCTCGCTCGCTCGCGTCGCTGGGCGGGCGTGTCTGAGCGGATGTCTAAAGACGCCCGCTCAGATCTAGAGAGCTCCCGGCCGGCTGTTTTTTTTACAACGGCCGGCCCGGAGGTAGTTAAAGCAAGCAGCAGTGTAAGTATCTGAATTTGACCCGGTGCTAGCCTCTTGCAGTCCTTTTACAGCAGAGTCCAGACTGGGGTAGGGAGAAGCAGCACAAGGAGGCAATCAGTTTTGCTGCAGTGCAAGCAGCATGCTGATAGAAGGAGAAATCAGAGTGACATAGAGATGAGCTTATCAGTCTGTTGCTTCTCTTTTTGCTGTCCAGTCAAAAGGCGAGGGTGAGAGGAAGACTTGTAAGCATTAATGATGTTCCACAAAAAAAATCAGATGTCCTCCCCTGCCAGAGAGGACTTTGTGGTGTGACAGACCTGTTTAAATCTCAGGACTGGATGCACATAAATACAAATCCTTTGACAGATTGCTCCCATATATGTATTTCACCTGTATGTGTTCTTAGCTGCTGGCCTGAAGCAGTTTCAAAGAACTCCAACACAGTTCCATGAAATATACAAGGGTTTCTAAGTCCATCGTAGACCTCTTTATGGATGCAAGATGAAAAAACTGTTCAGCTTCTAGTTAGTGGTAAACGATATAAACTATAAAAATAACAAAAGCAAGAAATACAATACATGAATGAATGAAATACCTTATAGGAACACCAGCAGGCAAAGTCCACATCCCAGTCATGTAAGTGCAGTTCAACGTTACCAACAGCATGGGCCAAGTCAAAGCCAACATAACATCCCTGCAGAAAGCACAGCTCAGGTTATTACTTCATAGGGAAGCGAACAAGGGACTGTTGGAGACAATTTAATCCCTGCTTACACCTGTGAGCTCTTTCACACGAGTAACAGCCGACCCGTACAGATCCGTGCTGCGTGCACGGCCGTATCGTGCTGCTCCTGGGAAGGACAGGTGCTACGTGTGATTGTACGCAGCAGCCTGTTCTTCTCTATGGGAGTACGGGGCCGTACGCTCACCTGAAGTGCACATCCGTGCGGGTGCGGATGTCTGTGCTAAGATGCGGACAGGATCCATCCTGTCTGTGTCCGAGTACTCTATGGGAGTAAGTGGCCGTACGCTCACCCGAGCTGCACATCCGTGGTGGTGCGGGTGTCCATACTCGTTTGCAGACAGGATGAATCCTGTCTGAGTCTGAGCATGGACAACCGCATCCACACGGATGTGTAGCTCGGGTGAGCGTACGGCGGCGTACTCCCGTAGAGAAGAACACTGTTGGCTGCTGCGTACAATCACACGCATCACCTGTTCTTCCCAGGAGTGTCGTTTGAGTTCAGCTTTAATGCTGAAGGGTGAAATAAAAGAGATGTATTTTGATAATAACAATACATTATACAATTGATGAAAAGTGAATAAGTAAACTGAATATATAATATATCATAATTTATTTTAATTTATTTTATTTTCACTTTTGCAGCCAATTTAGGATAACACCTATTTTACATTTGTTACATGTTCCCTTTCACATTGCATATGCTAAAAAAAAATAGTAATAAAAAAATGCTCCTTGCAGTGACATAGTTACATAGTATTTGAGGTTGAATAAAGACACAGGTCCATCAACATTTGTGTGTCTGTGTGTGATTGTGCATGTGTGTGTGTACACTGAGTCCCTGTGTGATCTAGATTTTAAGAATACCTGTACCCCTGTATGTCATGGTCTCTGAGGAAGGTATCTAAAAGCTTTTTGAATGATTCAATACTCTCAGACTTCTTTTGGCAGCGAGTTCCAGACTTTAACCGCTCTGACTGAGAAGAATCCCCTACGCCCCTTTGTGGTTAAATCTTTTCTCCACCAATTTTAGGTGGTGGCCTCTAGTCATTGTTATGGAGTTTACTGTACATAGTTTATTGCAGATGTTGCCATCACCACTAAACATTTTGAACATTAAAATCATATCTCCTCTTAATCTCCTCACTTCCAGAGTGAACACGTTTAAATTTAGTAACCGTGTTTCATAGCTTTGTTCCTCCAGCCCCTTAATTAGTTTAGTTGCCCTTCTCTGGACTCTCGCCAGCTCCATGACATCCTTTCTGTGGATTGGTGACCAAAACTGTTTTAACTGTTTTTACTTGGCTTAGGGGTTTAATGGGGTTAACATTTCTACTTGCTTATCTTTCTTTGCAATGTTAGGAGACACTGTTAGGGGTCAGAGGTGGCTTCTCCATTGTATGTTGATTAGGTGAATGAGAGAAACACAATCCACAAATTTCAGTCCTAAGCCTTTCGATTAATACAGATCACCATGAAGGAGCTGAGAAAAGCCTGGAATCGGCCATCTTGTCTGCTGCAACAAAACAGAAGATATAGTTTTTTTTTTAATTTATTTTTCTTTATGCTGTGTGAATAGGATCACATCACAGACATATAGAGGGGTTTTCTCAAATGTGACTGCTAAAGTAGAAAAATACCCTTTAAATGTGACCAATCAATAGAAATGTCAAAGTTTTGCGTTGATTTCTAAATGGAAAGTAACATTTCAAAAGAAAACCTTGAGAGAGCATTTATAAAAATATAAATGAAAATATGTATTAAAAAATATGTAATAACATGCATTTAGAATGTGCATTTACATGCAAAAATCCCCGAAAACGCACCAACATGAGAAGTGCACAGAACTGAACAACGTTTTCAAGCAGAAATGTGTGTATGGACCGCTACTGTTATACTGATTGCTTGCAGTTAGATAAAATGACACAAGAGGGCAGCAATGACACACATATCAACCAAAAATTCTTCCTTTCAAGGAAAGTGCATTATAAAATGAAATATAATTGTATAAAAATATAATTAAATAATCAAATGCAGCTATGAAAACCTTGTCACAAATAATATATGATTAGTGTTAAATGCTTTAAATGCTAAACACTAAATAAACATTTAGGAACTATCGCAGTTTCCAATTTAACAATGTTACAAAGTGCCCATTTGTCTGATACGTTTCACAATTTTTCTTCTTATTAAAACTTTTGCAAGGATTGTTCTGCCGACTGTAGTTACATTTTAATTTCAACATATGTAGATGACGTGGTGGGATCATAGGTTTTATTTTCTATATCCTTCTTTTTTTTTTTTTACATTTTATCACAATGCAATTTTGCACCATATGTTTTAATGCCGCCGTGATGCTACATTTTCTGAGGCTGCCTTGTGCTTCTCATCACATTTTATATCTGTTTTGGAGGAAGACGACTATGATACTTAGTAGAATACGTCTGCAAAGCACTTTCATGAAAATGGAGGATTATTATAAAGGATTAAGGATGGAATTTGTGATTAAATCAATATCGGGGATACTGTATTTCAGTACTTGGGTGTTCCAGAGAAGAGTTTGCATTGCATTATTAACTTAAGGAGCCACCCAGGAGAGCTGGAATTCTCCTGTTTCTTTAGTACCCCTCCATGTGGGCACATGCAGAGGCTTCCCTCCCAAAGATCCCAGTTTTTAGGCCCCTTTTACCCAGGTGTCTGTCATTTGCATCAGCAGGTGATCCATGCACATATGTCTGCTGATCGCAGCAGTTCAGAATGGATATCACTGTTGTGACATTTGTGCCCATCCAGTTTTTTTCCTCTATCCATGCTGCATTGGAGAGAAAAAAACTGAACTTACCAGACCAGTGTTAGGGCGTCGGATGTAATTGGACAAGCCTAACCCCGATCCGCCATGATCAGGCCCAAAACAGGCGAAACAGAACTCTGTTCCCTTTGGTTTTCCAAACCTGGACCTGGAGTTTCCCTTTGGTTTTCCAAACCTGGACCTGGAGTTTCCTTCCGAATTTGGTATGAATGCACCCTAAGGCCTCATTCACATGAGAAAAGGCCGGCACGTAAAGCTCTGTGCTGCGTGCACGGCCGCATCGGCCAGCTCCCCGGAAGGACAGGTGCTGTGTGTGATTAGTACGCAGCCCCTGTCCTTCTCTATGGGAGTACGTGGCCGTACGCCGCCCTACGTTCACCCCAAGTGCAGGTCCGTACGGGTGCAGGTGTCCCGGCTCGGATGCAGACAGGATCCATCCTGTCAGCGTACGAGTACGGACACCCGCACTAGACATGTGCCATTCGTTTCGTTCCGAATCGAAATTCGGATGAATTTTTGGAAATTCGGACATTCGGATGTATCCGAATTCCGAATTACAGACATAACGAATGCAAACGAATCCGAATTTCCATTTCCGAAATTCGGTAGCGTTAGTACGAACGTTCGTTTCGTTTTCTGTTCTTATTCGTTTCTTATTCGTTTCGTTCGTTGGAGCAAAGTGACATTAGAGAAGGAGAAAAATATTTTTTCCCCCTCAAATGTCACTTTTGCTGCAAACGAACGAACGAAACGAATAAGAACAGAAAACGAAATGACCGTTCGTACTAACGCTACCGAATTTCGTCCGAATTCCGAATCCGAATTGACTTTCACACCCGAATCCTGAAAAACGAAATAACACAAATCCGAATTTAAAACGAAACGAAACTAAACACATTTTTTGGCAGTGCACATGTCTAACCCGCACCCACACGGACATGCAGGGCGGGTGAGCGTAGGGCGGCGTAAGGCCGCGTACTCCCATAGAGAAGGTCAGGTGCTGCGTACTAATCACATGCAGCACCTGTCCTTCCCGGGAGCTGCCCGATGCGGCCGTGCACACAGCACAGAGCTTTACGTGCCGGCCTTTTCTCATGTGAATGAGGCCTCAGAGTGAGCACTCCAACAGTGTCTAAGGGCTTCACCACCAGCATACTGTATATTTTATCCTCCACTGGCCAGTGGTGTAGTCAGGGTGTCAGAACTATAAATAGGTCATACAGATGTTTTAACAGTGTTTGCTTCTAGTGGTTACAGTTGGATTACCCTTGGTATTGTCACATTGTTTAAAAAAAACTACCTGCAGGGCTTTCTTTCTTTCTCTTTTAAAGCCTACTTTAATGTTACTGGTAGGTGGGTAGGTTGTCGCATCGGTTCAGAGCGGGAGAATGGCAGAAGAACCCAACATTCCAGCAGCTTCTTAGGGAATCAAAGCTGAACAATACAAATCTTTGGGCAACTAATCATTCTGTCTGTCTGTCTATTAATCATATGGTGATATATGTAACATGCTGTTAGAATGTAACAAGTATATTTTGAGATATTTTATATTTTTTATATATATAATACTGTATATTTAATACAAACAGATTTTAGTTAGATATGACTATATTTTGCAATTTTGATGACTGCTTAGAAGGTCTCATACAGTCCCAGTCACAATAATACTTACTATGCAAGGATTGATATGAATGAAAGGAATGTAGGAGATAGAAGAAGTCCTGTTTAAGCTCAGTGATGTTCTCTATCAAAGTTTACATGGAATAGGGATGCACCGAAATTTTGGCCGCTGAAACATATCGTCTGAAAATAGCACTTTTGGCAAAATGCTGAAAGTGCCATCTTTCTACCGAAAATTGTGGTGCATGCCTGGTTTCTCTCCTCCCTGCTGGCCGCTGCTCTGTATCTCCTCTGACACAGAGAAGCATACCATGGGGAGGAGAGAAACTGTCACAGGAGGCCGAGCGGTGCGAGGGAGGAGAGCAATATGAGTGGCTGGCGTGTCACAAGAGGCAGAGCTCTTCTCCCGCACTAACAGCTGTCAGCTGTCACTGGAGGCTGATCTCTGCTCCCCGCACTGGGTTAGAAAAAAAAATTGGTTTCGGGTTTCAGCCAGACAATTTTTTTATTTTCAGTTTTGCTTTGGTTTTAAACATTTCAGGTCGGCGCACCTCTACTATGGACTCTTCCCACACCACCAAGTATCAGTGCTTAGCCTGACTTTTGATGCAGTGGCAACCATGCAATGCATTCTGGGAATAAGAGAGAAGTCCATATTCTCCCTCTTTCCCAGAAATTGTAAGTACAACTCCAACTGGCAAACAGGCTAGCAAGGGAGTGCAGGGAGATCTACAGTATGTATTAGCAGCAGGGGATGGAGGCTCTAAAGAAAACCTGCTACTTCTTCTTCAATGATCAAAGTGACAAGTTTACTATAAATATATAACTAGTTAAGCGCTTGCAGTGACTGCAAGTTTAATGATCTCAGTCCTTTAAAAAAAAAAAAACACATCTGATTTTCTATAACCAAGAACTTGCAATGACCTGAACATTAAATAGGACAAAGTGACCACTAGATGGCAGTATTCTTTAACATAATACCATTGTGGTGGCAAAGGAGAGCATTTAAAGGGGGTTTAAATGCAACATAATTGACTCAAATCTTAAGGGCCAAACATTCTGTTCTTTTCTGAGACATTTTATATACTGACAAATTAATATCTCAGACATATCATCATTTTAGAGAAACTGGCATTCAGATACCTGGGAAATAATGATTTATTGATTCTGATTGTGTTTAATGGCTGATTCATACCGCGCACCTTTAATGACGATATTATGCTGTTTTTCTTTAGCAACAGATTCTGGTGGATTAGACTCCCTGCTGTTATACAGAGATGATACAATCTTTTCATTTGACTTAAAGTACATGTACAGCTATTTTTTTTTCAGTATTGAATGAAGTCGTGAAGGATTAGAACCCCTGTCATATTTTTCTCGCTCTCTCTATTTATCTTGGTGACCATTGTCCCCGAAACAGAAAGTAACAGGAAACCCCAAATTGTACAGTTGTTGCAAGGACAAGACATGAGGGTAAATCTCACTTCATGGGAACGCCTGTTATGGGGACAGCTGTCCAAGAAGGGGATTCTGATCACAGAGATTTTCTCCCACTTCCTGTTGTATATCTGGTACAGGAAGTAAAGAGAAATCTCTCCAAGAGAAAAAGAATACCTATACCGTTTTTTCGTTACGGAGTACCAGTACTGATGGTTTTTTTGGTACTCACCAATACCCAATACTGATACCGGAAGTCCCATTAGGGAGGCCAGACGGTGTGCAATGACTCGCCACCTGGCTTCCTGATTAGCAGGAAAGTCGTCTCCATGCTTTCTCGTCACCAGGTTACGAGGAAGCATGGAGCCGGCTTTCTGGCAAATCAGGAAGCCAGGGGCGGGTAATACCTCGCCTCCCGGCTTCCTGATTGGCCAGCTTCTCAACCAATCAGGAAGCCGGGCAGAACATGATTACACAGTGCCAGGCTTCCTGATTGTCCAGAAAGCCATCTCCAAGCTCCTTCGTCACTTGTTGATGAAGGAGCATGGAGCCAGCTTCCTGGCAAAGCCGGAAGTCTGGCGCCGTGTAATGGCTCGCTGCCCGGCTTCCTGATACTGTAAGTTCGGGTATTGGGCTAGGCATTGGAGCATTTGGGTGAGTACTCAACCAAATACTCTAGTATCGGTATTGGTGCATCCCTAGTTTTAACCTTTCCTTACTTTATCCACATCAGGTTGTGTTATATACAGTAGTATATGTACTTTTTAAAAATCCTTTCCAGAACAGTGGGGGTATCTATAGCTGCAAAAAGGGGGCCAACCCCATTATAATGACCACGGTTTTGGTATGGGATGTCCCAACAAGTGCATATAGCTGTAATTGTGTTTGGTGGTAAAATGTAAGTCAATTAAATGTAAAATACATGCATTATCCTTGTATAGCTATAATATATCAGTGGTCTTTTAAAGCAAAACTCAGTCTCCATGCACATACATTCATAAAAAAACAGCGTATACCTATCTGAATCTATCTTTATATCGATATATATATAACACAGCCTGGAAGATGGTGGAGATGCACTGTGAGCTGTTCAGGTTCTACTGACAATTCAACACTTAAAGCTTCCTGACAAGAGGAGAGAGAGAGAGAGCAGTGGGGACCTCTTCAATGTATTAGTCCGTCTTCATTGTCCAACCAACAGGCTGGCGGCAGGACCATGTTATGCTGCTTAATTGCAAAGGAGAAAAGTGAGGTCACCAGCTCTACAGCAGGTAAAACAGTTTTCATACATGTATTGTGGTTCAGCTGCTCGCCCAGAGTTCATTAACCACTTGAAGACCAGGTGTTTACACCCCCTTCCTGGCCAGGCCATTTTTCAGTATTTGGAAGAAAAAAGAAAGATAAGGACATAAATAGAAAGACGAGGAAAAAGAAGGAAGGGAGGGAAGGAGGAGAGGAAAGGAAGGGAAGGGAAAAGGGGGAGCAAGGGCAGAAGGACAGAATAAAGGAATGGAGGAAAGGAAAGACAGAATAGGGAGAAGAATGGGAAGTAAAGAAGGGAGGAGGGAAGGAAAGAAAAAAGGGGAAGAAGAAAGTGAAGGAAAGGAACAGAGGAAGAAAGGAAGAAAGAAAGAAAAGAAGAGAGAGAGAACGAAAGAAAGCTCAGATTGCAATAATGTTTATGAGACTATATAGTGCAGCATGTGATGAGTCAGAGAAGCTCCCGGAAGCTTACAGCCAGCAGCGAGGAACGATCACTAGCAACATAAAAAGATAATCTCTTCATACGACTTCCCAGGCACCAGGTAGGATCCCAGCCTGTCCATATAGATTTACTCTCAGTGGTTTCACCTTCGTCTCGCTGACCTACTATTCTGTTAGGACAAGTCTGAAAACAAAAGCTTTTGCAGCCCTGGAGGATTTAAGCAAATTCATGTGGCCACCATCCAGATATTTCACTCCAATATGTGGCTGAATTGTTCTTAGAGCAGAGAGGGAATGGGCATTTTTCTTACACATTAGCATCAAGATCTCTATTCAGAATGAAATATGGACTTGCAAAATAGGGCAAACAACTTGAATGTCTGCCATTTATGATAATTTGTATTTTTCCTAACTTTCACACTGTAAAATGTCATGTGTCTGGTGCTAAATATCCCAGCGCCTGTCCCCCTGGGTTGGTTTGATAGAGCACACTATGAACTAAGAACACAAACAACTTTCTACTACATGACGGTAAGAGCTCCAGTGTTCCGGTATCAAACCCTGAAATGAAATAACCAGTTAAGTCCTGGTTTGCCGGAACCTCTAGAAAGTTGTTAAACATATTTCAAGAAGATCAACACAATACAGGGCTGGGAAATTGATTTTATGGTTAACAAGATACCACATTAAATACATTTTTTTTTGTTTTAGATGGAGTGGAATTTTTTTTTACGTTTCTGTGTGCCTTTGGGGGGAATGCCCCTCACTTTCGGTCCTGAAGACAAAACCGGAATTGAGAGAAAATCTCTTCAATCTAAGGAGTTAAGCCCCTTCACCCTTGACAGTTGTCACAATGACACCACAGTGTCCCCAATGGATGATTTCTCATAACCTCTTATTTCAGTGGTAACTGTTACATTTTTGATTTTCCATGACTTTCTATTCCAGTGACAACGGTCACTAGGACACATAGAGAGCATGAATCTCTCTAGAAGGGACCCAGAAAGCAATATAAACCTGATAGAGCTTCTAACACCTCCACATCCAAAATTAAAACATATCCTTTAAAACTGAACAATGGGCTGGTGTAAACTTTAACTATGCAATTCCCATCCTCTAACCCATTGGGTCTCAACTGGTGAACCCAAAAGTGGTCATGACCCCGTGTTCAGTGGGTCACCACATGCCTTCCACTTTTCTAGGTGAGAGGCTCTTCAGCCTCCCCTAGTGCAGAACTGTCCGTTCTCGCACAGAGCAGCCATTTAAAATATGCTGCCAGCGCCAAGTGTCAGCTTGAGGTGGGGTGAGCTGGGGCTATGGCCATGAGGGAGCTCCATCCATACGTGCATTGCTTACAGCTCCCTCACGTGTCCTGTAGAGATGCCTGGACCAGAATGATGTCACATTCTGGCTCCGTCACAGCACAGCAGCCCACACTGGACCCAGGCTAAGGATCCACTCCAGTTCTCGTAAGGTAAGGAGATTGGGTGGACCTTAAAAAAAATGAAAACATTTTTAATTAATTAATTAATGACCAAAGACAAATGTGGGTCCTGAGGTTACACAGGTTGAGAACGACTGCTCTAACCCATGTGGTTTAAATGTTTGTTTCATCTAGGGGTGATGAATAACCATGAATGCATACCATATTCCTATCTACTCCACCAATCAGCACTGACGCTCCTGGGATGTCAGAAGTTTGCCAAAGTGACAGGTGCACTTTAAATCAAGCTTGGCACAGACAAGAAAATATTCTGTGTTAGCTAATTTGCATATTAGAATTCCTGTTTAGAAATCTAAACAGCTATGCCACTATCAAATATAGGATATACAACATTTTTGTTTAGAGTTCTATTCCAAGTATCTTTTAGGACAAAATCTAATCTAAAAAAGTCTAAAAAAAAACCAGGAAGATCTGCTGAAATTACTAAATACAATTAATGAACATTTCTACTTTCTCTATAAATGGAAGAGAAGCATTTATGCCAACCATTGCCCATGGGGGCATACCAGAACAGATGGATTCAGCACAAAAAAATTGGCTCCGAGTTTTTGGGATTGATTTCAGGCAGATTGTATTTTGCTGGGGAGCAACCTCAGCATTAGCAATAGCCTAATTGATTATGGGTATTTTTGTGACAGCCCAAGTGTTTAGGTTTATCCTGTTAGGCCCGTGACAAAGCTGTCAGGTACGGAGGTTGGCATGCAGCGTGGGAGCTGAATGTGGCCAGATGAAAGACTCCACCCTCAGCCAATTGGCTTGCATGTAACAGCCAAATTGATTTTGCATGCTGACGCACAGGTTTATACGCGCAAGGCAATAGGCTGAAGATGACATTTTTGATCTCAGCTATGCAAGCTCTCGCAAGCTGCCGTGTCAGAGTGAACATGACATACTGCACGCGAAGGTCTGCACACCACTGCTCCGTGCTACTTTGCGTGCAGTGTATCACAGCTTTTAGGGTTACCATGCGATGCAATGCAACACACATGCAATGGCCACGTGCGTTGGGATGCAATTAAGAAATAATGGCACTGCAGTGCACCTAACATTGTAACATGCGATTTCATGCAATGCGGGGTCGTATGTGGCATCGCATACGCACACGTTTAGAGCAACTATGTTGCTAAAATAGTTCAAATTAAAGGAGAATTATGGGGAGAGTGATATACACTCATCCCCATAATTGGAGCTGACGTGAGGCATTGCAGCTGTCACAAATCGGCTCTATAGATCAAGAACTGAGCGATCACATACCGCTGATCGCTAAGTTCCCGATCTTCTCCCTGCAGAGAGCGGTGACTGACTGGGTTGTCAATTATGCTGGGTATGCCATATTACTTATTCTTCAACTTTTTTTTGATCACTAATAATTATTCTTAAACCTATTGATCCCTATTATTCTTCAACTGACTGATCACACTTACGTACCTTGAGTTATAGATTAAATATTTTTTAGCAGAGATTTCCCAAGAACCTGAAAACTATTTAAAGAGTTCCAAGGTTGAGACAGGCAGGGTCAGACTAAGGATTAACCTGCAGTTGAGGTTAGTTTTTTGAGCATGAGAAATTATTTTTAAAAAAGTTATAAAAATGTTTAAATGTAAATAAATATTAAATTAAAAAAATATATATGTATGGGTGGGGACTTTAAAAACATTTCTTTTAAATTCTTTTTTATGTGTAACTTAAAAAAAAAATTTGGGTGGTGGCTTTTATTTTGTTCCCCTATTTTTTTTTCCACTAAACTTTATTGCTATCACATACGGGGGCTAATAAAACCCCCCTATGTGATAGCAAAATGTGACAGGTCCTCTTTATGGAGATTATCAGAGATCTGCTCCATCAGCTTCTTTCCAGCTTCTGAAGCTGGAGAGTGACACAAGAATGCGGAAGTGATGTATTATACAACACTTCCGCATTCTTGCAGCGGAGAGGGGACCGGAGGGAGCTCGTGTAACGATCTCCCTCTGATCCCCTGTGACACAGGCACCATGCTGATCCCGGGCTCGCACCGGGCACAGCAGAGCCCGGGATCAGTGGGACAACGGTGGGGGGGCGCGGAGGGGGGCGGCACCGATCGTTACCCCATACAAGCGATCCGCCGGCTCTACATGTTAACAGGCATTGCTGCCTGTTTTAAATATCGGGCATTTCCCGCTCGCGCACGCCAGCGCGCGAGGGGGCGTGTCTGAGCGGACGTCTAAAGACGCCCGCTCAGATCTATAGAGCTCCCGGCCGGCCGTTTTTTTTACTACGGCTGGCCGGGAGGTAGTTAAAGAAGAAAAAAATAATTAAAAGGAAAACAAAAAAAAATGTTTTTTTGATTTAAGCAACTAAGCAGCTAGCTCCGCCCAATTGTTTCTTATCAGCTGACACCTGCTAGAGTCTTCTAGCAGGTCATGGACAATGAATAACAACTGGGCAGAGCCGGCCGTGACGTCATGGTCGGCTCCGTCCAGTTGCTATTGTTTAATGGCAGATCAGCGTCCCCAGGTCATATGGGGACGCTAATCTGCAATTACAACTGGGCGGAGCCAGCCGCAATTTGCAAGGCGTATGGTCAGCCTTTCACCACGCTTCAGCTGTCATTTCAGCTCAGTTGAGCCAAAGCATATGCCTTTGGCTCGGCTGAGCCGCTCGGCCGCCTTCGGGAGCTATACGGGCTATAATGAAAAGCACGTACAGCAACCCTTCGGTTAGACTGAACCGAAGGGCTCCCACAACTGAAGCTAGCCGAAGGATCAGCTGAAGCTACGGCTGGATCCTTCGGCAGCTTTGTGAATAGACCCCTTAGTATTAGAAGGAGTGGAGAAGGACTAGAAACTGTGTTTCTTTTCTTTTTAAAAATTAAAGGTTATTAGTAGTTTATCATAGAGAAAAAACAAGTGAGACAATACAGGAAAACAAAGTCCTCTTAGGAGAACAAAGGGTCAACATGGGAAACAATTCAAAGTTGCAATAAATAAGTTAACTCAATCCAACAACTGCTGGGTTATTTGTCAACATTTGCACAATGCAAAAATATCCCCAATGTATCTAAAGTAATAGAAAGAGTAAAAAGGAAGTACAAAAAAAAGAAAGGTAAGTGTGTAAATGAAGATGTGCAACAGAGCCCGGGCCTCCCGAATATCCAAATATGTGGCATTTTACTGCTACAAAGAACTTGGTTGACAGCAATAAGCGGAACTTGTCGGTTATGGGGAAGTGCAGCCATACGCTCCACAATTCATAAAATTGAGGATGGTGATCATGAATACTAGCTGAGTGCTCTTCCATCCGAGAAATACATTGCACCTCTTCAGCCCATTCTTTATGGTCGAGGGGGACCAATGATTCCCAGCGTCAGATTTTCATTTCTGTCTGTGCCCGTGTTGCTGATTTTCCCTTACTTCCTGTCTGGTGAAATTGTTCATCAGAAGAGGAAGTGAGGGTAAATCTCTCTAATAGAGCACCGGAGAGCATTATAACAACAAATGGATTGTAATCAATTATTTTGACAGCTACTTATTTTAAAACAATATCCTGTTATTCAGTTTGAACAGAAATTCCCTTTTGACATATATACTGTATTATACACTGCAACATCTAGTAGAACATGACACAGTGTATCAGAGTGCAGCATCTTGTCTGCAGGCATAACATAACATATTTGTGATTAAGCTTGTAAAATCCACACTGATAATCCGGTAATCGCTGAAATCATGTTGAGGCTTTTGTAAGGAAATATAGCGTGACTTTGATACATTGATGGATCCCAGTCACAGTCCTATCTGCTGTGTCAATGAACTCCTTGCATTAATAACGTTACAAAATGGTCTTATTTTCTTAAAGGATAAGCACATCCTCACCTTCGATTTTCCCCGCTTCGCAGAAAGGCAATTTTTTACAACAGAGTGTAGTTTACAATGCCAGCCCTTGACAGTGCTTCTAAACTCTGGCACTCCCTGTGTGGCCTACATTAGGTTTTTATTTTTTGGGAATATTTTGTACACAACATCCCCAACTTCCTAATCAGTACAGCATCGGCTGCCCACTTTGGGCAGAATGACACTCATATCATTCTACCCATTTCCTGTGAGCCCAGCATGTAATTTATTTAGAGGTTTCCCATCACACTCCAAACCGACTATCCTAATGTTTACATTAAATGGGCTCTGAAATGGCCAATGGGTAGGGCCATAAAGGGCTCAGTCACACCAGATGTAGTGCGTTCTGGCCCAATATTGGCCAGAACACACTGCATCGCAGTGTGTTGTGGGGCAGGAGGGTGCGTGGCAGTCCATTGAATGGCACCGTAGCCACGCCCTCCGGCCGCAATGCGATCGGCCGCACGGGATTGCAAGGCACATTATGCCTGCGGTCCGGTCCGAACAAAATAGTGCTTGCAGCATTTTTTCCTGACCGGACCAGACCGGACCGTGCAGCTGATCGAATTGCGACCGGAGAGCGTGGCTACGGTGCCATTCACTTCAACGGATCGTCACGCCCTCTCCTGCCCCACAAAAAGTGAGTCGGCCGCAATGTGGGCAGTGCGTTCTGGCCAGAATCGGGCTGGAACGCACTGCATCTGGTGTGAATGAGGTCACCAGGTCACCAGCACACCAAGGTCCACTTCATCGATCTGTCTTTTATTGACCTTTAGTTAGAAATGGTGTTACAAGCAAATGCGTTTCTTCATCAGGCAAAACAATGTGACCAAGCAAAAGGCTATTTAAGTCCAGTCTGCACTTGAATAGCTTCTCTGAAGTGGAAAGGTGACACTAGGGGTCTAATAGACCCTTAATGTCACTTTAGAGAACCTGTCAACACTAATATGCTATCACTTAGGGAGCTTGTTAGTCCCACTATGTAATAGCAATGAAGTTAAGTAAGTAAAATAAATAAATAAATAAAATTAAATAAAATAAATGTAAAAATACCAACACAAAGTTTAAGTCCCCTGC
This sequence comes from Nanorana parkeri, assembly GCF_000935625.1. Classification (NCBI taxonomy): domain Eukaryota; kingdom Metazoa; phylum Chordata; class Amphibia; order Anura; family Dicroglossidae; genus Nanorana; species Nanorana parkeri. Next base: position 56,348 of record NW_017306408.1, on the reverse strand, counting down.
GAACGCGCACATACTAACAGGCATCTGATGCCCCTACATATGAAAATGACAATTGCACTTCACATGTTGGTATCGCCGCGTGCGCCAGAGTAAGAGCAATCATTCTAGGGCCAATAATGATGGTTATCTCTAAACTGATGACCAGTACAGGCTTTTAAAGCCTATAAACACTTTGAGGTACTGTATTTTGTCGCTGTTTCACGACGCACATCATTTTCAAGCTTGGCATGTTGGGTATCTATTTACTTGGCACAACCTCAAACCAAACTGGGAATCCAGAAATTTGTTGAAAGTGATGGATAGATGGAATGCAGCGCTTACTACATAAAAGGGATTTCTTTCAATTAAGCTTTGATTGCATTATCAAAAACAACTCTACTATGTATTCCTATTACAGTGCTGATGTTATAACAGGAGAGGATATGAAGGGACTTTACAACTACTTATATAGTTAAGCACAATCACAGATACAAGGCACACAAATATCAATAAGATAAATAAAAAATATACAAGTGCAGTAACATTCTAATGATGCCACTTTTATTCCTGAAAGGTGACATAAACTCTTAATTAAGTCTTTTGTGTTGCTCTGATTTCCGGACGTATAATATCCCAGCTCTGAACCGAGCCTATTTTCCTGTTTTTGTAAACCAGGTCAGCGAACTGGCGTATCTTTGGCTTGAGGGGACCGGGGTGAAGTCACCAAAGGCCAATCATAAAAAATGAGGTAGAGAAATTTGTACAGAGCCTGTCTCATGCAGGTTGATAAGCTGAGCAATACCGCGGTCAGCACCATGGGGAACAGCCTGCTGACTGAATCCTATTTCCGTGGAAGCAGATGGCTTACCCCTGACTACAATATTCCTGCCCTTCATAAGGAATGCAGACTTTTAACAAAAATCAATTTTGTATTATAAAGATGGAGGGAGACATACCTTTCTGTGACCGGCCTCTGTTATTTTGGGGATGTCAAATAGCTGTCCTGTATAATACTGAACGCCAGAAAATAAAATGAGGGCAATTGAATCACCTTCCTTGTCAATAACTGACAGAATATCCTCCGTCCTCAGTGTTTGTTCCCCCTAGGAAAAAAAAAGAATTTACTTTTCTGAAGGCAAATTAATGTTAAGGTTTATATATAGAAAAGGATAAATACATTAATGAATAAGGAAAAAATAAATACATAAATAATAAATTAATTTAATAAAAATAAATACATAAATATATATACAGCATATACATACATAAACATTTAATGTGTTGAAGATTACTGGCCCGTAAATGGGGTGGCTGCATTTATTTTCTTTTTTCAGGTTTATTTCCCTTTATTTTCTCCTTGTGATCCTGCCAGTAACACACTTCATGTGTTGCAGAAAAATGCAGCCTGTCTGAAGGCAGCATTGCAGTGTAAACAGGGCACATAGAAAACACATGTTTTTTTTTTTTGCCATCTGTGTACCATTGTGAGAATTTCCCTTCACTTCCTGTCTTATAGACACAGTATTAAGTAAGAAGAAATCTCCAAAGTGAGGGAAATCCTCTCTTAGGCCCTTTTCACACTAAACTAGCATTGCACCCGCCCTCTGCTGCAGTTCTCCATCAGGTCCATCAGCAGGGGGTGGGTGCAATGCTAGTTTACTATTGGCTATTGCAAATTGAAATAGCCAATAGGAATCTAGCAATGCATTCCTATGGGCAAAAAAATAATTAATTATTCTGACACGGCTCCGTGTCCGAATAAAGAAAAAAAAAGAAAAAGCAGTGTTTCTCTCCTGGGCGGCCGGGAGCGGGAGACTCCCAGAGCGCCCGTGAGAGTATTTTTTTTTTACGGCAGCAGAACCGCCGGCCAATACTGTTGGGCGGAGCTAGCTGTCATTGCTTGCTCCGCACAATCGTTTTCTATTTACTTTTTAAAAACTTTTTTAACAATTTAAAAAGGGACCGAGCAGAACAATTTTTTTTTTGTACTTCTTTAACTATTTTTCTGTTCTGCTCGGTCACTCTGAGGGACCGAGCAGAACAGCCGAGCCTAATGCCGCTCAGCGGCATTCGGTTATTCACTCACTGCTGTTCGGCATCTATAAGAATATGCCGAACAGCAGCGAGTAGCCTGCAGGTTTGGCTTAGCCAATCCAAAATCTGAGTTGAACTCCTCCTGCACTTCGTGAAGCCACCCGATGTACGGCTGATTTCAGCCGATATACGGCTGAAATCAGCCGTGCCAGCCTGAAGTGAATAGCCGAATAGCGTTCGGCTCACCTCGCTTTAGGTCGGTCATTCACTCAGCTGCCTATGGTAGCTGAGTGAATAGACCCCTATGTGATCAGGAGGGTATGCGTGCACAGATCCCCTCCTGATCGGAGCAGTACGGAACGGATCTCACTGTTATGACATCCGTGTCCGTCCAGTTTTTACCCCCATCTTGCAGTGGAGGAAAAAACTGAAATTACTGGACCCCTTCTCTGTCTATGGAGAATTAGATAAAAAAGGACACATCCAATGTACATCAGATTACCCCTTATCCGGAATAATGAGGTCCAGCAAAATGGAGCACTGTTCCGTTTGTTTTTGTGGACCAGGCTGGAGCAGGGGGCAACCGGATGTGAACGGTAGACATGTGCACAGCATAAAAATGTGTTTTGGACAAAACGAATGCAAAGGTAAAAACCTTTTCATTTGTTTTGTTTGATGAAACAAATAATTATGCTGTTTTAGATTCGGAGGCAACGAACCTCCAAAATCTGAAAGCGCCCATCTAAAAAACAGAACGCACAGCGGCCACATTGACCATTGCGCGTTGTGCATATGCATGCCGCCATCTTGGAGACAGGGCACATGACATGAAGCCGGCGTCGGGTGACATCATACGCATGCATGGGCACTGCCATCTTGGATGCAGCAAGATGGTGGTGCCCATACGAAACAAATTACTACAGGTGAAACTCGATTAATTAGAATATCGTGCAAAATTAATTGCAGTAAGTGCTGCAAAAGGGGCCCAAACCAAGTACTGAGTACATATGCATGCTTGTACTTTTCAGAGGTCCGATATTGTTCTATGTACAATCCATGTTTTATTGATTGCATGTAATAATCTACTTTTTTGAGGTTGTGGATTTGGGGTTCTTGGCGTTTTCATGAGCTGTAAGCCATAATCATCACAATTATGACAAATCACGGCTTGAATTATCTTGACTTATCTTGTAGACTTACATTGGGCATCCGATTGGGTCTGCCTGAAAAACTGACAGGTGAACCTGATCAGACCGCCCCTCTGAAAGGGGCCTTCCGGCCCAATAACATTATCATTACAGGCATTGATGTGACAGGGTGTCTGAGTGGCATCCCCATGCACCTTAGGTATCAAGGTGCAGTGCAGTGTGCTGACGAAAATGCTGCATACATGCTTTTTGGTCTGTTTTGGCACATTGGACAGCCCATTCAAATTAATGGGCTACCCTAAAGCATTGTACTTTAAACACACTGCAGCAGACCAAGCTGATGTGGATGGGCCCTTAGACAGTTGTCATTGAAACAGGTGTCTTCATTGGAAGATTTACATTCTACTCCTGTTCTGGTGACAACTTTACATTTTGGATTTGCAATCACTTTTAAACCTAGTGACATTGGTGACTGCCTCACTTTGACACATGGAGACAATTAATTTCCCCAACTGGGGCACAAACGGCAATAAAAACCCAACAGAGGTTTTATAGATCCTCTAATCTGACCAAAAGTGAAAACACAAGTTTTGGTTTTGTCTTTAGATACATTTTAAATTCTTTTAAATAAACATGAATGACCATTGTGTAATAGGGACATATATGCTGGTCATCACGTTTTAGTTGGGTGTGTGAACTGCATCTTCAGTTCTCATTCTCACTACAAAGCTTGCTAACATTCTCTGCTGGCCAATTATATGTGAGGGAGAAATATAGAATGCATGTAGAATTTATATACTGGCAGCAAACATTACTCCTAAGAATATGCAGAGTGGCTACAGCATTCTTAAAGAGACACTGTCACACTACACATTTTTAATCCAAACACATATTTGTAAGGAAGAGGGTATATACTGACCTTGTCAAATGTTCACACTGCTCAAAATTGCTCCAATGTGTACAAATAGTCCCCTGAAGTCTTCTGGGAAACTGACACTTCCTGGAGTGTCGGTCTTCATGGTCCCTGGCAGTACTCACTGGTTCTTCCATCTAACTTCATGTAAGTATTGTATCTTACAGTGATGTGACATCAGAGAAAGGAACCTGTGAGAGCTGCCAGGGACCACCAAGGTCAACACTTCCAGAGGTGTTGGTTTGCAAGCAGATTTTGGCAAACCAGTTTTCTGCAATGGAGCAGTGTAGCGTGGATGGCAAGAAAATCCTTTGATTAAAAACTTTGTAATGTCACAGGTTCTCTTTAACCGTGAGCTGTAGGGAAATATTAAAATACCATTTAATGCAGTTGTGTATTCATTTAAACTTCAGCTAAATACACAGGTAAAATTCATATATGGGAGCTGTTTTATCTGTCAGGAGAGTTGTATTCCTGTGCATCCAGTTCTGAAATTCGCACATCCCTGACACACATTGGAGTAGAGAACGATTGGTAGCCAGACATTGGCGAGTGGTAGATGGTTCAAAGCAGTCATAGCCACTAAATAGAACATTGGACTTGGTAGTGAGGCTCTCCACACCAAGAATGAAGAGAATTATTGCATTTTCAACAAAATGTAGTCAACATAAGAACAAACCAACATATTTTGGGGGTCCCAGGGCCCCCCTTCATCAGGTTTAAAAATGCAACAATATTTGGGTAAAATTAATCAGATAAAGCGAGCTTCAGCAGCCAGTTTTGGTATCCTTTATCTATTTGGACCCAGCAACTCATAGGCCCAAAATCATGCAATGCAAAGAGCCCTGATGAAGCAGGCCCTTTTGAGCATATTGGCTTCATATTTTGAATACATTCTGTAAAAAAAAAAAAGCAATAAAACCCTTAGAATTGTCATGCCTGGTGCATCACTTGCATGCACCCTCCTCCATTTCTATAGTGCCTATTCAGAGTTATTGAACTCTACATCCAAAGCAAGAATACATTTTACAGTGTATCTGTAAGAAATTCATCAAAGCAACTGGACTTGCTGTATATTTCTGAAAGCCGTTTCACTGGCCGTCCGGCTAGCCACCTCAATTTGAACGTCTTCAAGAAAAAAAACACCATTTGCTTTGATTCATTTCTTATGCACTGTAGAATGTATTCTTGCTTTGGACAATCAGTAGAGATCAATAACTCTGAATAGCCACTCTAGTAACTTACTCAATTACTCTGAAGAGGCACTCTGCATTGAGATAGCTAGTTGGATGACCGGCAAAATGTCTTCAAGAAAAATACAGCGAGTCCAGTTGCTTTGATCTATTTCTTACAGCTGTACCATGACCTGGATGAATGAGAACCTTCACAGACACATTCTACAGTGAATCCAGTAATTCAATGTATTACTTTTAAGTGTAAGCAAATAAAACATTGGCTGTTGTGTCAACACAGCCAATGTTACCAAGACCTAATGTGAAGTAAATCCAAGGTGAATGTGATCAGCCAAAAATTTAGTTGCAGCAAATGAAACATCCTTTTTGGCTGCTTTGAGTCTTATTAGCACTGCGTTCTTCACCTGGGGTAAACCATGCATTCCCATTTGCTAGAAATAATTAAATCTTTCCTAAAGGCAGGCAAAATAAAATGTTTATGCTCCAAGAGACTAATTAGCTGAGGGGATATGGTTATTTATACTAGCTTAATGGGATTGAGAAAGGTTTTAAGGAACTTAGCCTTTAAAGAAATGAGGAGTCATAAAATGGCATTCATTCTGCCGTATGTTCTTTTTAAGGATCTTGTAACCTTCTTAAATGTTAATGATGGTGCTGCTGAAAAATCATCTTTTTTCTGGGGGGAAAAAAAAGACAGGAGACTGGATCTGATTAAAATCAATTGAGTGCTTGTGTTTTTAATGATCGTATACAGTACATCCAAAAGGAGAAGGTTAAGGCGAGGTCAGATTTCCTGACCATGTCTTGCACTTTATTAGGGGCAAAGGGTATTGGAGTGAAATGTTGGAAGGGGTAGACACCAGACAGATGTATCAGGGACCTCTGCTGGTGGTTATAAATATATATTTTTAAACTGTAAATACCCAGATAGAAAGGATAACTTGCCACAAACTTGTGGCAGGGTTAAATTGTACAGCACTTTTGCATTGATTCGGAGACTTGCAATACAGACTTGCTGTAATTGTGCAACGAAATTGTGAAGCTTGGCAAGTCTAGCAATAGTTTAGCAAGTCATTTTCAAACTTGCAGCTCAGTTGCTTGCTATCTGGGTACTCCTTCAGGGTTATTCACTAAAGTGTGAAGAGTTTGGAGAAGGGAGGAGAAGGGAGGAGAAGGGAACAATCTAGGCTAAAATAGCCGATTTCGAAAAATTCTCCAATTCAGCTCACTTTCCAGTTCAGCTATGTTGTCCTAGATTGTTCACTTCTCCGGCCTTCTCCAAACTCTTCACCCTTTAGTGAATAACCCTGCTTGACTCCTGTTATCTGGAGACTGGATTAAGAACAGTCGGGTTGATTTACTAAAGACAAATTGGCTGCTCACTTTGCAAGGGAACTTTCCCTTAGCTTAGTAAATGTGGTTGGAAATTCACTTGGCAAAGAATATCAATCACGTGCCCTTTTCCTCGCACATGATTGGATGAGCAGAGTTTCACCTCATTCGCTAAGCTAAGGGAAAATTCCCTTGCAAATTTAAAATTAAACATAAAGTGAACAGCCAATTTGCCTTGACTAAATCAACTCCAAAGCCCTTTATCCAGTCTCCAGATAACAGGAGTCAATGTGTACATAAAATCAACAAAACTATATCCTAAATCCTTAAGCATTAGGTCTTGATTACAATGTAATTGTATACCATGGAATTGCTATCATTTGTCCCCCCCGTACAGGATGCTGCTTTGAGGAGGGGGTATGTATTTATGGAGAGGTATTGCATGCCCCTTTGTAATATATACATAACAATACTTGCCAGAGAACCTCTTCATAGAAGCCATTATCCAAATAAAACAACACAGAGAGGACAGTGATGATGCTTTGTTAAGACTGTAAGAACATTGCCGTATCTGTCAACAGAACCCTTTCATCTGTCCCAGTCTGTAATTAATGAAGACATTGGCATAGTAATAAAAGCGTTCGGTTTTATCTCCCTGAGGACGTCCATTACACTAATCCAACCACTAACTAGCAGAATGCTATATTGTTGGGCCACTTTCTTGATCTCAGACAGGTCCTTGAAATAGAAACCGAAATCAGAAGGTTTCTGGCAGGATGAAGCACAGATTAAGGCCTTGGAAGTAAAATGTGGAAATAGAAAGTCTGAACCAAACCTTGTGGGGATGCACTAACAGCATGCTGGATTCCACATCGAGTCCATGAAACTGAATCTGCGACTCCACCGCGTACTGCAAAACAAGAGTTTTTAATTTTTAGAAAGTGCTGATTTTTTTTTTTTTATATTTCACCACAAAACATAATCACCTTATATTTATACTGTATAGTCACATAGTTAGATATTTAAAAAGAAGTGTCCACTGAGTTAGATAAAAAAATAATAATAAAACCCACCTTGCAACCTCCGAAACCCAAACCTGCAGCTGAAGTTTTCTGATCCCCAAAGGCAATCATTTAATTCCCCAAATCAAGAATCTTTGATATTCTGAATCAGTCAACATTGACAGGGTTATTCACAGGGTGATGAGTTTGGAGAAGGGAGCAGAAGTGACCAATCTAGGGCAACATAGCTGAACTGGAAAGTGAGCTGAATTGGAGAATTTTTCCAAATCAGCTATTTTGGCCTAGATTGTTCACTTGTCCTGCCTTCTCCAAACTCTTCACCCTTTTGTGAATAACCCTGTAAGTGAATTTACACATGCTTGGGACAAACATAGATCTATATACAGATGAAAAGGTTAAAAGAAAGAAAAAAAGGGGCAGAATGATGGACCACTTGATCTTTTGTGCCACCAGTCTTCTATGTTTCTATGATACTCTCCAGACCAGATCAGACTGCTATAGCATACCAGGTCCGGAATATCCAAACCTCACCCTGACAGGCATTGAGCGCAGGGACAGAGTTATTTCCCTCATGCCTAATTATACTGGTTGCTTGATATCCCCTATTGGACATCCTGCAGCCACATTTATTGTAAGTATTAAATAATATATATCAAATTTCATACTGTTATTTTATCTCTGCACTGCAACATTTTTACACTTAGTCGGATCTCCCCTGGGACTTTCGCCCTCATTTTTCCTTCTACCATTTATGGAGTCTTCTCACCGTCATCTTAAGAACATAGCCAGTTAATTTTGTACAACAGAAACACATACAGACCTATTAAAATCCAGACCTATCAAATTACCTAGAACCAGCTCCTATATAGCAAAGAACCCTTTCCATATACAGAGGTTAAACCTCTTAGTCTCAAAGAGTTTCCTCATGTCTTTTCTAGTAATAGTACAATATGAAATGTATTACCGGATATCATCAGATCTATATCTAAAGTCTATGACTCTTCTAATACAAGAAAATATCTTGCTTGTTCTAGAAGGAGCATATCTGCATTGCCTGCTGGTATTATGTCTCTGATCTACCAGGATCCTTCCCCATTATTGATTCACCTAGTTTTACTCCCACTAGATTGTATGATGTCTGATGTTTAATGTTTAAATTGCATTGTGAAAAGCTAGGAATAGATGTTTTGCTCACTCCATTTCACAGATTTCAATTAACAGATCATTTGCTAAATGTTACCAGAGCAAAGAGGTTTTTGTAGAATGAGCCAACAGTTTACCTTTTAGACCAAGAAGGGAAAAAATAAACCGTGGCCTTATTTAGCCCAGAGCAGAGCGCAGTCAGTAATGTGAAGACGCGACTAATCAGAAATCAATTTCAGGAAGCAGCTGGATATTGGTGAGTCATAATTTGACTTTTTTCACCAACGTGTTTCCAAGTCTTTCATGTTATATGTGGACTCCCACATATATAACATGCGGTCAGGAGTGCAATGGGTACATGGACTGTAATATGTGGACTCCAGGCGCAAAAATCCAATGCAAAAAGTGCTATTGTACCAGTATTGATGGATCCTAGTGTTATTCATCTTGTATCTATGCCTATAATAAAAGTGTTTCAGAGGATCTGGACAGTCCTTCATTACATCTACACCCTGCAAAGGAGAATGGTCACAAGTGCAGCTCATCTATGAATATGGTGCACAATCGCCTACCTGCCACTGTGTAGTTTATACCAGGCAGTGGCAACATTACATCGCTGTCACCTTGCTCTGGAACCTCTCCCAGTGATTTGTACCTGGTCTTTCCCCAACCAACTTATTGGCAGATCTTGTTTGTTCTTGCTTGACAAAGCTTACTGCTACACCCTAACTGCCCCCCATATATTTATACATAGGCATACATACACAGACTTGAGGAATCCTAGATTCCCATCTCTTCAACTGTCCCTTACCTCCTACAGCAGGGGTGCAGTAATGAAGCAGGGAGCCTGGAACGTGGTCATGTGACCACCCCTCGGCTTCCTGATCGGATGGGAAGCCGCAGCTACGCTCCCTCGCAGCTTCCCAGGCACCCGAGGACTCCTGATTGGATGGCAATCCTGGGAAACTTTAGTCATGCTCCCTCACAGCTTCCCAGGACTGCGGCTGTTATGTGAGGAATGTAAGTGGCAAGTGCTCCTGCGCTCTGTACCACTGAGCCGATCACAGAGAGATCTTTGTGATCTCTCCACCGGCTCATTGACTCCTGTTGCCGTTTTGATGTTGCGCTCCGGGTTGTTAGGGTGTGCCCAGGCACACCTGGCACACCCTGTGCGCACACCTCTATAACATGGTACATGAATATTCACAGTCACTCTAATAGATCTCAAATTATAGGCATGGAGGCATTACTTTTTGAAAAACCCTTGTATTTTCTGTGTGCATGGTAGCTGTTTGCCTCAAGTTCAGTTTGAAGTGAACGCATAACTACAAAAACTATTTTTTTCCATTTCCGCTTCTGTAATCTTTGATCCATTCCCTTATTAAAGACTATAGTGAAGTTTTCACTTTGATCCCTTAGGAATCATTTTGCTCCTGTGTAAATACATGATGTTTTAAACACCTGGTACACAGTATTGATTTCAGATTGTGCAGTAAAAGCATCACGAAGCATTGACGGCAATGTCCGGCACGTCTTGTATTGCAAGTAATAGGCACGATCTTACCAATTGCTTTGAAAACAGTATTAAATCAATAAGCAAACACGGCCCTCACTGTTATATATGTTTTCTTAATTGACTGATGGGAAATGTTACCTTCCACTCTAATGCCAGCCAGTTTTAATGCTCTTTGCTTTGTGTTGGGGCTTATTTACTGTATAATAATCACCATGGCAGGTATAAGAAAATGTACATTAAGGTATAATTATCGGCCTGAAAGGATCGCGGCTTACATGGTCAGAAGGAAACGCTTTGGCCTCCAGCAGGATCTTATGGCGAGCTTTTGTCGGCTTGTAAAAGGACAGCTGTAAAACAAAGAGATGGAAAGGCATTACGGCGGGAGTTCAGCAAAGCGAAGCCTTTTACTGCAAAACAACCCTAATGACTTAATGAGAGGACCCTTGAAAAATTAGGAGAATTGTATGCTGCGTAATTGCAGTGATATAGAACATATCATAAAGCGCCCCACTCACCCTAATGCTTCATTTTTTTTAATGCTGTACTCTGTTCAGATATAAAAGGTACAAATTAATGCAGCTCTGCAATCATAAATTCATCATTAAAATTAACCCTTGCAGTGGGGCTACCCTGGCACTGCAAGGGTTAAGTGCTCGGTTTGGTCTAGGGGCTCAAAAGTAGCAGAAATATGAATCCGATCTTATGTCACATCTGACTGCTAGACCAGTCCCTGCATCCTCTTCTCCCCCGGGCTCCGGCGGTCTAAAGACCATTGACGTCATTGCCTCTAATGCAGGTCCATTGGACATGAGGACGCCGAGGGACATTCCACGGCCAGAGTAGAGGAAGGTGAGCATTGACTGCCATGGGACTGAGGATCAGGTTTTATTTTTTACGCCCGTAGACCAAAACGAGTACTTTACCCTTGCAGTGTGGGGGTAGCCACGCTGCAGGGGTTAATTTTAAGAAATCCTGCAGTTTTTATTTAAATATATATATTTTTTTTATTCAAGCGGTGTAATTCGACCTGATATCAGCCTCCTGCTGTCTCTGTGTAGCAAAGCTCTGACAAGTAGAGGGAGAAGCAGTGCAAGGAGACAATTAGTTTGCATGCTGAAAAGAAGCATGCTGATAGGAGGGCAGAGCAGAGTATCAAAGAGATGATCTCACCATTATGCTGCTTCTCATTTCACTGTCTAATCACAGTCAGTGTCGGGTTCATTTTTTTCCGGGGTTCCAAAGAAGTGGGTTGAATTATACTTTTTTTCTGTCTAGTAGCAGGAAAAAGTACTGCAGAGGAAAACTCTAGATTGGCTGATAGGTCTCTTTAAATAGCTGATTTGTGGGGGTTCCAAACAGGATGTCCTCACAATTATCAGTGGGAAGAAGAAAACAATTTTGATTCTTTTCCTGAGATGTACATAGCACTGCCTCACAGCACAGCCATGGTCTAGCAGAAGAAAGAGGAACTTGACCATTCTTTGCTGTTTTACCTTCACTTCAGGTCCCCCTCTCCCAGCCTGTGATTGAACAGTGAAAGGAAAAGCAGTGAGCTAATGAGCTCATCTCTCTGCCCCTCTGCTTTCTCCTCCTATTAGCGTGGATCCTGAAACTGCAACACATCTGATTGGTTCCTTGTGCTGATTCTCCCTCCCCCTTCTGAACTGTGTTGTACAGTAGACTGGAAGAGGCTAATACTAACTCAGATTCTGGCACTTACACTGTTTTTTTACACAGAATACAAGACGTTCTGTGACCAGGCGAGGCAGAGCACGATGTGAGACATTTTTATATTTTTAAGAGCCCAATTAGCTTAAATCCTAGATTAATCCTCAATTTTTATAAGGGGATTTTAAAGCCGAGCTGCAGGAGGAAAAAAAAAAGTGTTTTTGCCCTGTGTAATTTACTAATATTTTAGCACTAATGATGGGTGTCTCATCTGTGGTTGGCTGCTGCATTAGTTAAAATGATCATTTTTTTAATGCAACTTCCGACCACAAAACAGAGGGGTCTGTTTTTAAGCAAATCACAGAGCCATGCACCTTCCAAAGCTCTGTGAACCTTTGTTTTTGTGAGAACAGAGGCAAAAACAAAGGTCCTTAGTATAGATTCCTTACAAGTTACAAGTTAAATGTAATTTTGAATGCAATAATGTAATACCGCATTATGGCCACTAAATGAGGCTGAAGAGAAGAAGAAAAAAATGTGTTTCATATTCTCATCAGCTCCATCTAGTGGTTAGAGTACAGTGTTACATTTTACCATTCCAAATTACATCATACGTGTACAGAAAATAGACGAAGAACATTTGTTTTTGCATCTATTCGCACAGAAGGGACATTCACATACGGTAAATGGCTCTGTGAATTGTTTATAAATAGACCTCATAGCCTCTGGTACAGAGAAGGCACCGGGTCACTTGATTGGCACTTTGCCCATTTGAGAAGAGTAAACCATGTGATCTCTCTTGCCCATTCACAGCAACCAATTTGCACTGCAACCAATCAGCTTCTCTGTCTCCTTTTCAAATCTTACCTGAACAAACTGAAGAGAGATGCTGATTGGTTGTGTGAATGGCCAAAGTGCCGAACAAGTTACCTGCTATCTACTCTGTATTAGAGCCAGGGAACTACAATTTGGTAGCTCGGTGCTTATAGAAGGCTTGGGTGCATAAAACTGATTAAGGGTAAGTTCAATTTCCCAGGTGAATTTGGTAAATTTGAATTACCCCCTCCAATCTGCCCCCCCCCGCATGCTATACTTACCTTTCGGTGAATGCTCCTTCCCCGCCAGTGTGTGGGTGTACTATATCCATTATCTGTACTGCTGTGTAGCACAGCCCTACACTCTGGATTTAGAATTTTGCTTGCAAAGGGCAAGCACTCGTTGGCCATTCTTAGTTCTTAGCAAGAAGCACTTCTCATTGGTCGGCACAGTCACAAGTGCTTCTTATTGACTGCGCTGATCAATTAGTGGTTACCATTTGCAAGCAAAGTTCTAAATCCAGAGCCCAGGGCTGCACTACACAGCAGTACGAGGCATGCATAGTACACCCCTACCGGTGGAGGGGAATAAGGATTCACAGAAAGGTAAGTAAGGGGGGAGAGGGGAGCAGATTGGAAGGGGTAATTCCTTTTTCCTAAATTCACCTGGGAAAGTGGACTTACCCTTTAACTAATGCAGCAGCTAGCCACAGATGGCACACCCGTCATTAGTGGTAAGATATTAGTAAATTGCAAACAAACAAAAATTATTATTTATTTTCTTCTGGAGTTTCCCTTTAATAAAGAAAATTGAGGATTTGCCTCTGATTTCCTGCCAAGATAACCGGCGCTGAAAAATGTAAAGAACCCAGAAGCCGGAGACGATTATTGTTCCGTATTTGCTTCTGTGAGTTTGGAAGGAAACAATTTCTTGAATAGTAAAAGTAATGATTCTCAGTGTGAACACGCATAATAGATAAGGAGAATCTGCAATTGAAAGTAGACCATCCAGCGCAGGGGAGAAAAGACTCACCATCTGAAGATGCAAATTAACCGTCAGTCCATTCATTAATGCCACCTCTCCGGTTCTGGCACCTGCAAAACAACGTTACAGAAATCTCAGCAATTTCCTTTTGGTCCCTTAATTTCCGTTAATGTGGAAAATCTCCGCTGCGCAGAAACTGAGAAAGGCATTTTTTTTAAAGTGCCACAAAAGTAAACCTTGCAGTCTATTTATTTCTCTCATTTGGCGATCGGAATAAGAAAGACAATAAAGTAGTCGCGTTTTGTAGTAAACCGGCGCCTGATTTATGGCCGTGATTACTTTCCCGCTGAATCCGTACAAACTGCGTTTTAGTCGGGAACACAGGTGAAAATGGGAGTTTAAAATAAAAGAGAGGATGGAAGCAACACAGGGTCCTGAAATATAGGAATGAATGTGATTGCAAAATTAATCACGTCCCTTCAACAATACCAAGCAACCTAATCTGCAGAGGCAAGCAATATGCTCGCCGAGCAATCCGTTGTGGTGTTCCAAAAAAAAGGCGCTTTGCAAAATGCTCGGGGCTCCGCATACTAAGCGCTATTTGTATCTAAACTGACTACGTGCCTTAAAGGATATCTAGTAGGGTTGCACAGATACCAAGTACAGTACTCGGTACAAGTACGAGTACATGTACCGATACTTTTGAGCTCCAAGACTAGACTAGAGAAAATTTAAAAAATTAGGAGGCCGCTGTCATGTGTAAGGAGCACACGGAGCTCCTGGGATTTGTACATCTCTGTTTTAATGTATGATTTTGTTTTTATAAATATAAATAAAGGGATGCACAGATACCAGTTTTGCGAGTACGAGTACTGATACTTGCCGAGTACTTACAAGTACGAGTACTGATACATTTTTGTTTATTGTCATGTGACAGTTTTTCTAAAACAAAACCTACTAATGATTTCAGGACAGTGGTGGAGTGCCAGAGCCAGGTCCCAGCTGCAACCGCTGCAACCCTGGTAGTTCTCATGAAAATGCCAGGTATCTGCACTGGTACTCGAAAAGTATCTGTGCATCCCTAATATGTAGTAGTAAAGATTATCACCAGCCCATCAGCAGTCACTACAGCACCCACCACAAGGGACATACCAGAGGAGTGCAGGAGGATTCTTCTACATTGAAGGATATCTAAAGCCAAGAACTTATAGTCGACCTCTACCCTAACCCTTTTGATTACTACAGATCTCTGCTTTATCTGCTTCTTTGGGGTCCCTAGGTGACATTAGGGGTCTGAAAGACCCCTGATGTCTCCATAAAGAGGACCTGTCACATTATATTTGCTATTACATACTGGGGTTGTTAGCCCCCTAATGTGAAAGTAATACGGTTGAGTGTAAAAATAAATTGAAAATTAAAGGAAAATTAGGAGGCGAGTGATTTTCACTCAGCCTCATAATCTGAGCCAACCTGTGACAATGAAACTGTCACAGGACGGCTCAGTAGATCGGGAAGTGAGCGAACACATACTGGCGCTCGCTCACTTCTCGATCTATCCGTGCAGAGAGCCGTGACTGTCACTCACGGCTCCCTGCAGGGATTCCCCCCTCCCTCCCCTGTCCAATCTTCCAGCGCTGACTGGCAGAACGGATGGGGGAGGGGGCGGGTACAGCTGGCTCTGCCTCTAGATAGGCAAAGCCAGCTGTCACTCACGCAGTTGGCTGCGGCGGCGTCTCAGCTGCAGCTCGCTGTATACTGAGCTTTGGGTGACGGGATGATGCTAGTTTGTGTCCTCCCGTTACCCTTAGGAGAACAATGGGGAAAAACCCTGACCCCATAGTTCTACTTTAAAGTAACAGATACAAAAAGAAATGCAAACATTTTTTTTTAAAAGTCCGCTGCCCCTAGCGTGCACGCACATACAACGCAATCACACTTTAAATGCGCCTACGTGCAAAATTTGCGCCACGCATGTTACATATTGCCTTGAATGTCTGAGTGAGACCAATAATTCTAGGGCCATCAATCACTGGTAACACTAAAATGATGAGCAGTAAAAGTACCCTATGGGAAATTTGGGGTATTGTTGTTTTTTGCGGTTTCACAGAAGCACGCAATTTTAAGAATTGACATGTTTGGTATCTATTTACCCGGTGTGACCCCGTCTTTTATATTTTACCAAAAAATATGGTATTACATTCTGTTTCTGTGCACTAAATTTTATTTATAGTGTATTTTATCCTAAAGATACTTGTTTGATAAACATTTGTGCAAATACCATGCAACATAAAAAATTGCAACCAGCACCTTTTTATTCTACAGGGCCTCTGCTTTCAGAAAATATGTAATTGTTTGGGGGTCTGATGCTGTTTTCTAGCCAAAAATTCACATTGTATCATGTGTGTGCAAATAGTAAGAAATTGCTCAAGACAGCAAGAGGATAACCTGGCATGGGTCCACTGCAGACACAATCACGAAACCTCCCTTGGAAATACAATACACCAGAGGAGACGTAGACATAAAATGGCTGCTGGAAATCAGCAGCACTGAGATGCAACAAAGAATTTAAAAGGTGAAAACAAGTATTTTGTTCTACAAAATTGTATTTTTTTTATGATACGCTCAGCCTCAGTGAACTAAACATGCAGTTAGGGTTTACATGGAAGATTGAAGTTCCATGTTGCCAATACCAGTCAATCTCAGCCGTACTTTTCTTCTAGCGTGGACTAGATACAAAACTCAGACATCTCATTGTTTGATTTGTGCACTTCCACCATTTTCCCTTTCTTACATTTGCTCTTGATGATCTGAAACCCTTAATTATAAATTCCGATCATGGATATCAAGCTTCAACCATAAGATTTCAGGTCACTGTAAGTAAAGAAATGAACAAACTCCACAGATTAATCCCGGTGTTGTTTTGTTCTTTGCGGGAGCAATGTTAATATATTCAGGACTCGGGCGGTTTTAAAGGCTGCCGCGATGTTAGAAAGGGCACGCGGCTATTTTGACAGAAGATAAATATTACCTGATAATGAGGGCGGAAAAATGGGGGCATTCCATATAACAATAAAAAATATAAAGTCAAAAGAACATTTGAAAAAGAAAAAAATCTACAGTGCATAAAGTTTAGAGAAGAGGACATGTAAAGAGTACCTGTCACAAACCTAAGAGGTGCACACTGATGGAAAAATGCAAAGCGGAGGTTACCTTAAACTCTCAAGCTTTTTTTTCAATTTTCTATAATAATGAATCCAGATCAAACAAATATACATCGCCCATCAAAGCATTTCTTTACATTTTTGCCCAACCAATTCTAGTCGTTGTGTTTCCAAACAGCTCCAACTCTCTCAGCTTGGCTTCCGAGAACTTCCTGTCCAGTTCAAGATCACCGGGGGACATCACAGTCATCAGCACCTGCCCATCTACTAGTCCATAGAACCCGGGCCACAGATGTGGTAATGTGCAAGGGAGAGGAGCCACCCTACAACAGGATATCAGGGCCAGTGCTCAGGGGACCAGCCGATTCTGCAGGAAACTAAGGGGGTTATTCACAAAGCTGCCGAAGGCAGCCGAGTGACAAACCCAGCCGAAGTGAAGTGAGCCCAACAATGTTCGGCTATTCAATCCGGCTCAGTGCGGCTGATTTCAGCTGTACACCGGCTGAAATCAGCTGTACATTGGCTGCACTTCGCTCAGCTGAACAGGCTCTGCAGAAGTGCAGAAGGACTTCAACTCAGCCGATCAAACATCTGGATCAGCTGAGCGGAAGCTTCAGCAGCTCACTCGCTGCCGTTCGCCCCCTATTCTCATAAGGGCCACCCCTATTTTCATAGGGGCAGAATGTGAATCACTGTCATTTAAAATTCATGTACTCAAATGATTCACCTTAGTATGCATGACAGGTACTCTTTAAGAGATCTGTGCGTGTCTTTAAATAGATTACTGACTTGTAATTTGGTTGTGTTGCTTTAAAATGAATGCCGATAGCAAGGGTTATGCAATCTCCCTCAAGTGATTAATAGAAGTTGGGTATTAGAGAACTAATAATGGCCGGGAATAGGAGCAGGCTCTGCATAGTGCTGTATAAATCACTTGCTACCATTTTAATGAATAGCCGTCCAATCACTCTAATTTAACTGCACTTTGCCTTTTTGCATATACACTTCATCACTCTGGTTCTGTCTGTCGTCAGATGCCCTGTGCTGAATCAGCTCATTGGCATCACTCAGACTGCATTCCACGTTACTGCTTCCATATAGTATCTGGTTACATTGTTCTATGGTTCACAGATGCGGAGAAATGAAAATTAAAGCGTATTTAAATTCGAAGAATAAAGTTCTCTTATTTGCTTAGTGTCGGTCTTGTGAATATACCATCAGAAGCGTTTCCTTGTATCTGTTCACTAAGTTGCAAAAAAATACCTGTTGTTCTTGCCAAAAAGCCAGTGACCTGAACTGTGTACTCTGCAACTTCATTATGGGAGAGGAACCCATACAACTGTCCACGAAGGTAAGGCCAGAGTTCAACTTAAAAATAAACTTATTGTGTGTTAAAAAATAAATAAATAATAATAATAAAAAAAAAACTTGGTTCTATTTAGTATTACTTTAACCACTTGAAGTCTGTGGTGTTAGACACCCTTCCTGGCCAGGCCATTTTTCAGTATTCAGCGCTGCAGTCCTTTGACTGACGTTTATTCCGTCATGCAACGCTGTACTGAAATTAATTTTATACCATTTTTTGGGGACAGGTAGAGCTTTCTTTTGGTGGTATTTATTCACCACTGGGGTTTTTATTTTTTACTGTATTAAAGAAAAATTACTGAATTAAAAAAAAAACTGTTTCCCCCTATATTTAATGATAAAACATTTATTACCCAATTTTTGGGTTAAATATAAAAGACGGGGTCACGTCGGGTAAAAAGACACCAAATATGTCAAGCCTTAAAATTGCACGCAAAATTTCAAAAAACTACAATACATAAAATTGGCCATTGGCGATGCTTTAAAAGTTTTTACTGCTCATCAGTTTAATGTTATCAGTGATTGATGGCCCAAACATTATTGCTCTCACTCCGACGTTCGCGGCGATATGTAACATGTGCAGCGCCGTTGTCACGCACTGGCACATCTGGCACATATTTACGTTTATATGTGCGTTAACGTGGGGGTGGGGGACTTAACATTTTTTGTTTTGTTCTTTACTTTTTTATGTGTGACTTTTATTATTTTTTTACTTTTTTTATTTATTTGTTGTACACTTAATGTTACTGCTATCACATAGGGGGATAACAATCCCCCTATGTGATAGCACATGTACACTGACAGGTTCTCTTTATGGAGACAGAGATCTGCTTCATCAGCTTCTTCTCTCTGGCAATAGCAGCCACAGAACTGACAGGTGAATGCCAAAGTGATGTATCACACATCACTTCCGTATTCGGAGTACAGAGGGAGTTCAGCAAGGAGGAAGATGCTGATCTCCCTCCTATCTTCCTCCTGACACCCTCCCAAGTCTGTCCCGGGCCATTACAAGCGATCGGCAGGCTATAGAGCCGCAGATCGTTTGTATGTCAAACAGCTGGTAATGGCTGTGTACAACGGACAGGTTTTCTCTGTCTGTGTGCGTGCTGGGGGGAGCGCTCGAGTAGGAAAAGAAAGTCGCCTATTTACGGCAATCCGCCCATGTGAGTTTGCCGTCCGTCCGTTTTTTCGCAACGGGCGGACGGCAAGAGGTTGAGTTTAAAAATAAACATGAGAGTTGCCATTTGTGCTTATAACTTGCTGTACTTTCATCTTAAAGAAGAACTCCGGGCAACCTTTTTCTTAACCCTTGCAGTGGGGCTACCACCGCACTGCAAGAGTTTTTGTCTATGTGCAGACCTTGGAGCTGGGTGGCTGTTACAGCACTCCCTGAAACCTGTCTCCTCCTCCTCAACGATGGTATGTCCCTCTGCATTCTCAGCCGTGATGGACTTAACTCTCAATACAAATTAGTAAACAAAACATGAGATTGTAGTCCATCAAAGGAGTGATCTTGGAGAGGTGGCTACTTTACTACATATGGAAAGTTACAAGGACAGCATACCGAGATACAGCGCTCGATCAGGGGGGTCCTGTACAATATAATACTGGATGTACTTGTTCAGTTGAGTGGCTTCAGAAGCATACGGACCGGGGTGTCCAACCGATGGGTGAGTCTAACAGCAGAAAGGGAGGGGAGAAGCGCTGCAAACCAAGTGGAAGAGCAGGGCGATTTTCATAGGAAGTGAGGGCTGGGAAAATAAGGGCCAGTTGTGATTCCCGACCTTCAGTGGTAGATCCAATTTCTCCAGAATGACCCAGAAAACATAAATGTGTGATATGGAGATGAGTAAAATTGTGTGAAAAATAACTCAAAACAAATGTAGTAACTTACCCTTAGGTAAGGAGTGTTGCGATATCATCGGCGAGGAGTAGAGGTGGGTGGTTTCGGTGTTCCAGATGGTCTTTGCAGTGGCCCGTTGTTTGGTGGGATGTCTGTCGTCTGTAGTCCTGTTGATTGAAGATAGCGAGGAAGCCGAGGCGGTGGCGGTGTGTTCTTTACTTGCCTTGCGTAGTTTGGTGGGATGTCTGTCGTCTGTTGTCCTGTTGATTGAAGATAGCGAGGAATCCGAGGCGGTGGCAGTGTGTTCTTTTACTTGCCTTAGATAAGGACACAGGCGCCTCGTAATCCCGCGATGCTGTGGCAGTGATCCAGGTGTCTGGCGGTGGTTGCAGGCTAAAGTGGGGCACTCAGTTCTAACCCGGTGCTGGCGGAACTCCCGGGCACGGGTCGGGTGGAGGCTGTGTATGTATTAATCGAGGCGGAGGGGGGGGAGAAAGAGGGACACGAGAGGCCGTAGTACCGCGATGCTGTGGTCGTGATCCAGGTGGCGGCTGGGTGTGTAACAAACAAGGCTACGCGTTTCGAAGTAAAGCACTTCTTTTTCAAGCCAGGGAGGCCTCCTGGCTTGAAAAAAAAAGAAGTGATTTACTTCGAAACGCGTAGCCTTGTTTGTAACCGGCGAAGACCTTGGACTCATCCCTCCCCCCCCTAGGACATAACCGCCAAATAACTCCCCTCTTTGACCAGCAAGTGAAGACACCGCCTCTACCTCCTCGCCACCCTCGACCAACAGAACAACAGGCAACAGACATCCCACCTTGGAACACCAGAACCATCCATCTTCACTCGTCGCCGATGATTTTATAACACTCCTTATCTAAGGCAAGTAAAGAACACACCGCCACCGCCTCGGCTTCCTCGCTATCTTCAATCAACAGGACAACAGACGTTAGACATCCCACCAAACAACGCGTGACAAGTAAAGAACATACCGCCACCACCTCGGCTTCCTCGCTATCTTCAATCAACAGGACAACAGACGACTGACATCCCACCAAACAACGCAAGGCAAGTAAAAGAGACAGCATAATATAACCTGAAGGGGGGTTTTCAACCCTTTCACAGCTTTAGCTGAAACCAAAAATAAGCTATATATACATTTTAGAGTCCATTCAGGTTAAATTGCCTATGTATTGGGGCTGTGATGGAAAAGACAGCTATTGCAGCCCCAGTGCAAAGACAAGGCAGCCTGCCCTGTTTTCAATAGGCACAGTTCTCACCACCATATCGTGTTGGTGTACACTGAAAATAAGGCCCACAGTACTTCTTTCAGTGCCTAGTGGTGTGACAAGGTACAACCACATTGCACTACGCTGTTCACCCATGACCTTTCATCCATGTTCACCCATGACCTTTCAATGAAGTTCTAGCAACAAAAAAGTAACCAGGATTGGTGCATCAGCACTATGCCTGTCAACGAACGCCAACAGCTGTGTATTTAGCTCAGCTTGCTAGTGCCCTTGCTAATGTGCCAGTGATGTTAAAGCACAACTTTAACTAAAACCCCACCATATCCCTATATCTGATGATGAATGACTGGGTTGTTGTGCAACTAAGAAGATTGAGGAGAAGTGAGGGGGGCATTGATTAATATAGAAGCCATGAGTCATGAGGTTTACATTTTCAGAGAAAGGCAGGCTTTGAATTATAACCATCATCAAGCTAAATGGATATTGTAGTAGTTGTAGATCCTGATTTGTTTGGGGACCTAAAGGTCTTTCCTACAAGTACATGTGACATGTTAAAGGTGCTTCCTAGCCATGTTGGAATTCATCCTGGTCAAGAGAGTCAAGATTTTTCTTAGATGGAGTTTTGTCATCAAGATAAGCACTATTGGAGTGCTTGTGAGCCAAAATGTTCATCCAGTGTCCTTTGGAGGTTTGTTGAGCTTGGGCAAATGTGCAATGGAAGTCTCATAATTTGCTACACAACTTTTCGTGTGTTTGGCACTCATTAAAATCCATATGGGCACACAACAAACGCTGAAAACAAAAGCCTGCCAATGTCCGTTCCCGATACACAAATCTGGAATGGTGGCATTGCTGTTTTATTAACTGCAACTAATAAATGCAATCCAGCACTCACTTCTACCATGCAGACATAATTTTGCATGAAAAGCTGATCCTTCACTTTCATGATTAATTAAACAAATACCACTCTCTCTTGGATCACCCAAAACAGTGATTGAAATAATCCATCACTGTCCAAAAATAGATTTCTATTAAGTCTTTTTTCCCCATGCTATTCAAACGCTGAGCAAGACAAAGCTAGGTTTAATGGTTAGATATCACAGGCAGAAATAAAAATAATATAATACAGCAGGAAAAATCCAAGCAAATCACTTAAAAACAACCATTGTTTTCTAGGCATAGATGAATTTTTTTAAAAGTATCCTTTAAAAAAATCATCAATTCCTAGAAAACAATGATTGGTTTAAGTAATATGCTTGGATTTCACTGCTTTAATATTTTATATCGTTCTGGTATTACCTCTAGGATAGTAACCATTAAACATAGCTTTGTCTTGCTAAGCATATACAAAGCATGGGGAAAAGACTTAATATAAATAGACTTAGACCTAGAAACAGATTTAACAAATACATCCTTAAATGCTTTTAATTTTGCAGTAGCCAATATTGGATTTTTTACACACCTAAAAATAAGCATTCTTGTGTTTTCCAAAAGAGAGAAAGTGAAGGTGCCATGCCACCTTGTTTTGTGAATGGTGCCACATCTTAAAGTGACGCCAAACTCAGGAGTTAAATCTTAAAAATGCATTCAAGTACCTTAACTATTAACAAACAAGTTAAAACAATTAATTGTAGCTATTAACCTCCCTGGCGGTATGATTATGTCAGGAATTGTGTACCAAAAGCGGTACATTGTTTTTCATGGTTCCCCGAGTCTGACCAGACTCGGGGTTTACCGCTCCTAGCATTGAAAATTCACCCCGAGCCAGACGCGTGATTACCGCCAGGGAGGTTAAAAAACATCTTATTTGTGTATCACTCAGCTGAAGATCCTCCAATCATCATCTTTAAAATTCACACTGACACTGTCTTTCCTTCTGGAGGGGGGCCACTTTTGTTCCCCATGGTCCCTGTGTGTTGTAAAGAATCGACTACAAGTTCAATACAAATTAGTAAACTCAATGTGAGGTTGTAGTCCATCACAGGAGCGAGCTTGGAGCGGTGACTACTTTACAATATACACAGAGACCATGGGGAACGAAACTAGCCACCTTCCAGAAGGAAGGACAGTGTCAGCACGAATTTGTAGATGATTTGAGGATCTACAGCTGAGTAATACAGAAATAAGATACATTTTTGTTAATAGGTAAGCTATTGAATGCTTGTTTAAGCTATAACTCCTGAGTTTAGTGTCACTAAAGCCCAACTAGAGCCTCAATAATACATACATAGACTTCAATTGTGATTTAGAAGAGAACTATGGGCCAGCCTTTTTTGGCAATAGTTCTCTTTAGGGTCACATGAAGACATATACTATGTCCGCCTGCGTCCCAAAACTCAGCTAATAATAGCATGCTATTGCCCGCTATATGCTGACAGAGTAGAGCCGCACTGAAGCCGGAAAGGATCCCGACAATATTATCAGGATCCACCCCGCTACCTGAGTGACAGCTGACTCTGCTTCTCTAGCGGTAGAGCAAGCTGTGCCCGCCCCCTCACCTGTCCATTCCTCCAGTTAGCGCTGGAGGATCGGAGTGGGGAGGGGGGAGTCTCTGCGGGGAGCGATTACTGACAATCACCACTATCTGCAGGGAGATGATCGGGAACTGAGCAATTAGAGGTATGTGATCGCTCGGTTCCCAATCGATAGAGCCAACATGTGACAACTTCAGTGTCACACATTGGCTCTAATTATGAGGAAGGGTGTATTTCCCTCTCCCCATAATTCTCCTTTCAAAAGGCTCTGTGCGGCTCATGCAGAATTCTAAAAGAATTGTGTGTCATAAACTGATCAAAGGTATGAAGAAAATGCTCTGTAATTTTACTCTGTCAGGTGCTTACAAGGTATCGGTGCATACTGTTGAACATATTAAATACATAACAACTGAAGAATGACTTAGAACACCTACTACCAGCTGGATAAATTAGAAAAAAGTTTGGAGACAAGTGGCTGTACTTTAAGTGAGTATGACACTTACCAACAATTTTTGCCATGAGATCCACAATACATTCATCACCCAGTGCCCACGGACGCGTACCGATGAAATGGCCATGGACTCCCCTAAACAGAGATAGCTGAAGTCATAAATATATTAACAAAATGTATGACTATTAAATGAAATAATTATGGTCTGACTTACCGTAACAATAGATATTAAAGTGTACAGTGTGTTAATGGTATATTGTATTTGTCAAGTATCCAGGAATAAATACATATAAAGGGCAACTCCAGTAAAATATATAAAACACCTTTTGTACGAGTATCTGTTTGAGAACCCCTCTGCCATCCTAAAGGTGACCATCTTGAATACAATTTATTTTAAATGGAAATAGGGTCTTGACTACTCTAACATGTTAAGCATTTCAAGTAATACTCATCGGTGAAGTCTGTTTTCTCATATTTTTTTGGTAATGAAGTTTGACCCATCAAGGTGGAACCCAATTGAAGATTATTTTTTTGTTGTGTTTAATAAAATCATTCTGCATAAAAAAATAACACATTCACCTTTTCCTTTTATTAATTCTCCAGCCCTATGCCAATCTCCTTTTCTCTAGCAGTGTGCTGGAGATTAGTACTGCTGCTCTCTGCTTGAGAGCAGTGATCTATCTCCAATGGTCCCACACACTCTCACATTCACAACTACTGTGCTCCAACCCACAAGGCTTACTTTCCCTGAGCAATGTTGTTGATTACGGTACTGTGCAGGAGGTGCGTGGGACCCTTAATGATACAACACCACTCTCACACAGCGCAGTGGTAACCTTTTAAAATGGGTTAAACTGCTTCTTCCACTGTACAACAGACACCTACAAATGCTTACTTACCTCTACATGCTTACATCCTCAGCACATTTCCAGACATTAGGATGACCCAAGGCACTTTATTATGTAATTTGTATCCATAGTTCACATGATTGTACTTTGGCATACCTCCTTCTGAACTCCCCAGGCATCTTACCTGGCCATTAAATGTAACGGACTCATTGGTGGCCAATGTATGATTATGCCAGCTAAACGCCACAAACCATTCAAGGTATAGACCACAGGTTTGCTTTTAAGCTGAACACCAGCCATACAGCTAAACACACAGAGGAAATACATACATGGAAGATGTTTTTTCTTGTATATCTTTTCCTGTGATTTATGCAGCTCTTATCATAGCTAGGTGGATGATATCACATAAAGCTAAAGAATATAGTGGTGTCTTCTGTCCACCCACTGTCATCTGCATGGGCAATGAAAGGGCAGCAGAGGACAAATTAAGTCATCCCTCTCTCTGCTCATGCTGCTCTATCCTCATATCAGCAGTTTGAATGTTAACATATTTGAATGCAAAACACCTGACTGGCTCCCATTCCTACCCCTTCCTCCCCCATACCTCTCAACTGTGTCAGTTTCCATGGATCTGTCCCATCCTATGTCCCACTGCTGGCTGCTGGAAAACTCAATCTAGTATACAGTGCCTATACAAGTCTTCTATCCCCACTTCCAGCTACTGGTCATTTGACAAAATGTCACATACTAGTGCAACACCCCATATGTCTGTGTTACATTACTGTATATCACAGACATAGCACTGCCACCACCCCAAACCTTTATTTTAGAAGTTCCACTGCAGCAGTGACTTGTATTTTTGTTAGCCTGGAGGCAATTACTGACTGCAGGCTGAGCTGGTTGAAGTGATCAGAGAATGGAGGCCAAATTACTGGAAACACTAGAAGCCCTGGGGTAAAAGGAGACCTCCTCCCTGTACAGGATGTTCTATGATCCATCTGCTGTACACAGGCTTAGCATTGCTGTGCTACATGGATGGAGACCCTGCAATGGCCGCCCACCTGTCTCTGGCCGCTGCCCAAGTCCTTGCCCGTCTCTAGCCTCTGCCAGCAATAGCGTTTTGTTGTTGCATTTTATTAGACAGACATACAACATAGCAATGTGTAATACATGCTTCTTACTGTTCCATTCTATACTCTATGCCAGGGGTAGCCAAACTCCGGCCCTCCAGCTGTGTTGGAACTACAAATCCCATGAGGCATTGCAAGATTCTCACAGCCACAAACATGACTCCCGGAGAGAGATGCATCATGGGATTTGTAGTTTCACCACAGCTGGAGGGCCAGAGTTTGGCTACCCTTGCTCTATGCTGTGAATTGCATTATCCTGACTGCTATACTCTATGTGCTGTGTAGTACTTTACATAGACACGACCCTTGCACTCTATATACTATGTTGTATATTACAAAGTGTTGATTTTTAACACAGTTGCTAATTGTATTGTTTTTATTTTTGATTCTTATATTTATGAGAAACTCTTTCATATAGCACAGTAATTATGTAAGTATTTTGCAAGTAAGTATTTTGTGGGTACAATGACTACAGCCCGGGTACTGGGAATGCACCAATACCGTTCTTTTGGTATCGAGTACAAGTACCAATATTTTTCTTTCAGTACTGGCCGGTACCGAGTACCAATACCAGTACTTCCGATAGCATGGAGCCAGCTTCACAGGCAATCAAGAATCTGGGCAGCGGATAATGGCTTCCCAGCCACTCAGCATCGTGCTGGCCAAATAGCATGAAGCTGGCTCCATATTCCCTTGTGGCACTGCTGGTCAGAGGAAATCTCCCTCTGACCGGAAGTTCCAGTATCGGGCGTATCAGAACATTTGGTTGAGTACCGCCCAAACACTAAGTATCGTCACCGATACCAGTAATGTTATTGGTGCATCCTTAATGTACAAAATGTAGGTTCAGTCTACATTATGTGCAAGGGACCATTTAACCATGGTCCTCTAAGTCAGGCCTTCTTAAACTTTCTCCACTCTTGACCCCTTTTTGGCCGAGGACATTTTTACATGACCCCAGCGTCGGACGGTGCCTCTCCCCTCTTTCCCCCCTGCGTCGGTGTTTCCCCCCTCATCTAGGGTCGGTCGGTGTCTCTCTCCTCTCCCCCCGCCCAGCATCGGTCGGTGTCTCTCTCCTCCTCTCCCCCCTAGCGTCGGTCAGTGTCTCTCTCCTCGTCTCTCCCCCCCTAGCGTGTCGGTCAGTGTCTCTCTCCTCTTCTCTCCACCCCCCAACATGCGTCAGTCAGTGTCTCTCTCCTCTTCTCTCCACCCCCCCCTTCCTCACATTGGTCTGTCTGTCTCCTCCCCCTCCCCTGCCGTGGATGGACAGTTGGTCGTTGTCTCTGTCATTATCAACTACTACCCCCTCCCCCTCTCCCTCCTTCTTACCTTAACCTCCAGCAGCTGTGCTCCACTTTTGCTGGGTTAAAGAAAGTTCCATCAATGGAAAAAAAAAGTTCCTGTGCGCACGTGGTCAGGAAGGTACCAAGTGCACAGGGGGGGCCCGCGATCTTAACAACTACGCTATACTGCACATTAAACAAAGCACATGGTACTTGTGTGAGGGGCCCAGGCCGCCTGGGCCCCTCACACAAGTACCAGCCGTACCTGCCTGATGTCCATCCTTGCCGGGGATTCAGATCGCGACCCCACCTGCTCACTTGCGTGACCCCATGTGGGGTCGCGACCCACACTTTAAGAAGCACTGCTCTAAGTCATGCCCAATATTCAGCACAATGTAGCCACATTTTTTTTGGAATGGCACATTCTGAATATCTTCTCAGTCCCAAAGTGCCCCTCTTTCTTAGGTTCCAAAGCTGGGAGATGTGCTCTCCCAGGATCAGTTATACTGGACTGCAAGAGTGCATCACTAACACAAATTGACCATTGGATATTCTTTTGCTTAAAAGCAATAAATAAACATGTTCAGCTTTCTCCTATACTGTACAGTAATAATATTCCTGAGCACATAGCGCATATTCTGAGTGATTGTTGCAGAACTGGGCCGTGAAAACTCGGCATAAAATGTTATTCTAATCAGCGCTTATAATGGCGGTTTTGCTGCTGGCACCGATCTCTCTGTGTCCTATCATATTTGCAGTCTGCTGTAAAATGCTATGCAGATCTGGTATAATCCTTCGTCTTCCCGGACTTTTTAGGCGCTGAAATAATTAACATTGACGTCGCTGAAGGAGCTCACAGGGTTAAAGGTTCTTTAGCTTGTCACATCTTTCAAAATAGCTGCTGGTGGCCCGGGCTGGGGGTTTGAATCGTAACATTCCCATAAGGAGAAAATAGATTTTAAAGGGGGATGGAGTGTGACACCTTAAACGGTGACGGAAACTGCTGAGCTGGTCAGAATAGTCTAAAAAGTAAAGAAAAAATAGTATTAGGAAAATGTATCTTTTTAAAGTTCAGCATATTGCAAGATGATTTATGTGCACTTGGATGACTTTGAAGAGAACCGGTCAGAGACAAACAGCTGAGGTGCAGCCATTTTGTTGTAGGTTAAACCTACGGGTGTAAAAATTCAGTTTGATGATTTACTAGGGACTCACAACATTACTGCAAGATGAGATTTGTACTGAACTTTTTTTTTTTTTTTACTTAGAAGCTGAATTTCCAGCAAACAGCTAAATAAGCAAAACAAATACATAGAGGGGAGTTACAGTACCTGCAAAAGGATTTGTATTTCTGTCCATCCAGTCCTAAGGTTTCCAAAACTCTACCACATAGACTGCAGTAAAATTGCCACTTACAGGTCTTGTCCCTTCCCCAGCCTGTGATTGAATTGTGAATAGACTGATGAGGTCATCTTTCTGCTCTGTCCTCCTGTTCTGCATTCATATGGGCTGGAAAGGTACATGCTGACACCTGACTGGCCCCTGCTGCTACCTCTTTCTCTCCAAGTGAGAGTATTGTTGTAAAGGGGATTACAAAAAGTAATTACAATTCAGGTATTTCTTCTATTTGCATTTAAAGAATAGCCCCACACTGCAAG
Source organism: Nanorana parkeri (assembly GCF_000935625.1). Classification (NCBI taxonomy): domain Eukaryota; kingdom Metazoa; phylum Chordata; class Amphibia; order Anura; family Dicroglossidae; genus Nanorana; species Nanorana parkeri. The sequence goes on along the minus strand of NW_017306408.1, from coordinate 27,137 downwards.
GGTTAAGTGTTTGTGTCTAGGTGCTAAAAAAAAAAAAAAAGTTATGCTCACCTGATCATTGGAACCAACGTGCTCATAGACTTGTCCCTGGAGCCTCTCTCCCCCTCTGCCAGCAGTCTAAGGTCCTGTAAGTCATCATGTCCAATATACTGTGTATAGGACATAAGGACCCAGGGGGACATACCATCACTGGAACGCAAGAACACAGGCTGGAGTAAGCGTTGTATCAGCTGTCCGTCTGCGAGGTTTGGGTAAGTATAACTTTAATTTGTAAGACCCTACTTAACCCTTTCAGTGCAGGGGTAGCCCCACTGCAATAGTTAATGCAAAGATGTCATGGAGTTCTTTTTTAAACAGGACTTCTGCTCTCTCCTACATTCTTTTCATGCATACCCATCATTGCATAGTAAGTATTATTGTGCCTGGGACTTTTGAAAACCTGGTGTTCTGGCATTCATTGTACCTACCTAGGTGGAGTGTAACCCTGCTCTAGTCTGGAACATCCAATAAGGGACACTTTGAGTGTATGTGCCATTCCCCAGCCAATCACTGGGTCTCTCTCAACCAGTGTTGCATGTTGGGATAGGGTACATATACTGGAGGGACTTTCCATGTGCTCAGTCTTGTCTTGTGCCAGCCATGGATTAGTCCAGGGCTGGTGCTGTCCAGCCACCCCCAAGGCCTGGTGGTGGAGATGCTGGAGTGCGGGAAGTGTTTCCCTAGGCCTCAAGTATGGAAGAGGCTGTGCTGTTGTCAGAGGAGGAGAACCAGGGAAGCTGATGGCTTCTGGAGGTGCCTGGAACATAGAGGACCTCAGGAGCAAGTCTGGTGTCTCTTCTGTTAAGCATTTGTGCTCATCCCTGCTCATCTGCAACTCAAATTCCTATTTGCTGTACTACAAACGGATCTACATTGAATTGCTAAAAGGGACTGGGCAGTCTGGAGCCAGTGTCTGTACTTGCCTGGATGTCTAGGATCCCTATACCCTCTCTCCCCGGTGTGAAGATGTTAATAAAAGTTCTTCAGCATTATACTTCTGGAGTGGATGTCAGCTTTGTGGGCACTAGAAGAGGCGGTTAAATGCTAATGGGGCAGCTGAAGACCAAAGCCTCTAGACAACTAGTGATGACGCTGGTTATTCTGGCGGCTCCTTCGGGGGTGAACACGTTGTAATATATTAAAAATTATAATATATATTTTAAAGATCTCAAAATATACTTGTTACAATAAAAAGGTATACAAAGTCATTATATGGTTTCCAGCATCACTAAAATGTTTTAAGTGAACCGATCTTTCAAACCCCAGATTATACCTAACCCTCTATTTGGGTGCACTTGTGACCAAACTTGGGACCTACATACATACTACTTATTCTTGACAAGCAGTAAAGGCGCCTCAAAATGTACCTGATCTCTGTAGCTGCATGTACTGTGAAGTAAGTCATCCTTGCAGAACACAAGTACAGTAAATACCTGTTGATCCTGACAGAAGTTTCCTTGTCACTTCCTTTGAGCTTAAATGGGATCACAGACAATGTCATATTCTTTCCCATCTATCTTCTGTAAACTACAAATTATCCCACCCCCATGGAGATGAAGAAAATGTATTTGTAGTCCATATCAGGTTAAGGGCAGTCTATCGTAACATCAGCGGTGTCACAAGGGGGATGCGGGGGTTGCAGCCTGCACCCGGGTGACACCATTGGAGGGGTGACACCAAAATGACTAACAGTCATTTTGGTTTCACCCCCTCTAAAAAGTCGGGCACTCGGTCATGGACCGAGAGCACAACAATGTCAGGAGAGAGGAGGGGACTTGGTGGCATAGCTCAGCCCGCCGGGTGAACGTCCCCCTTTCTCTGCCGGCATCCATCACCAAGATGGCTGTGCATGCACGATGATGTCACTGTGGGGTGTCACCCGGTCTCGGGACGTCCCTGTGTGACATGCATGGTGCCTACATAGATACAGTAAAGTGAGTGTAGCCATCCTAGGACAGGAAGTGTGTTATCTGAAAAGTTTCTCGGGGAAAAATTAAGGAAAAAAATCCTGAAACAAATGAATGCATCTTACTTATTCAATGACTAGAAAGCTGCAATATATGACATTTTTGTTTTTGGGTTTAGATATGCTTTAAATATTTCCTACTTACAGCCATAACTTAAATACAAACTTGTAGATACTCATTTAAATAATCTCTTTGCTTCACTTCGCCTGGCCAAATCGCAGCTTTGCTTTAAACTTGATGGCTTTCTGTCTTTTCTGACTTTACTGACCGTGTTACTGTGCTACACCCATTTCAGGGGTACTAAATAAATGCTGTGCCCCTCTTTTCCGTTTCTGAAAGCCAGACCTTAAGTAATTAATTGTTGATTTCTGTCATCATTTTATTATTGATCCATCAACCAATTCCAATAATGCAGAACGTTACAAATGATTAAAAGCCAAACGTGGCTTGGAAAAAAAAGAAAAAAAACTTTAATGAGTGCTGACTTCTTTCACCTCTACTTTCTCTGCTAGCAGCTCAATATTGGCCGTCTAATTGCTAAATCCCACGGTGACAGGGAATGCTAGGGGGAATCTAAGTGCTGCTACTAATGGTTTTAAGCACTTCAGGCTTGTGATGGCTTGAATCATCTTCACACCCTTTGTACATAAATTCTGAAGTTAATTCCAGGAATCCATTTGATCATCACTGTCGACCTTGTCACTGGAATGAGCTTTAAAGAAAGCTAAACATTTGCCATGAACAAGGTTAACAGAAACAACTTTAGATGTTTGGAACACAGGCATTTTATGTAGCAAAATAAGATTGCAAAATAGTTATTTCAAAAGTAAATTTCTGGCCAGGAAATTGACATTATGAAGCACTTACATATGCTTAACAAGCAGTGAATGAGCTTTAAATTGTGCCCTCGCTGACCTTTGTGACTACAGGCACTATGGAGCAACTTATTTTTCAGGTTCAGGAGCAGAAGAACTGAAGTCAACAAAGTATTCACTCAGCAGCTCAGCTCCATTTCCCAGCAGTGACTCAGCAGCTCAGCTCACCCTGTTACCCCTTATAGCAGTTGCTCCCCCCCTCTCAAAGTGACTCAACACCCCACATTGCTAACCCCTTTCAACAGTGACTCAACAGCTCAAGAAAATGTAAATATTTGGATGTCTATAGTCTGACCACAGTTCTAGTTCACAGTTGTGGTCCATGTAACCTCTACTCTAAACAAAGATCAAGAGTTGCTGGATGGGGGAGCAGGGTGCCGTTTAGTTACTGTTGGGCGGGGGGTCAGGGTTAGTAAGCTGTAAAGTCAGTTAAGTCACTGCTTTGATGGTAAGGTGGAGGAAGCTTAGCTGATAAAACGACTAGGGCAACTTAAGTGCTTCTGTTGGATGAATTGCTCCACCGTGCTTGTAGATGCAAAGGTTAGTGAGGGCTTGTTTTAAAGCTCATTTACTGTTACACCTACATTTCTTATACACACGGGTTCTGGGACAGTGACCTCAAAGTATTAAAGCTAGATAATTGCCAGGATACTGGCAATTTCAGAGGGAAGCCATACATTGCAGCTCCTGAACTTCTCTACTGAAAGGCGTACTTAAAAGAGAACCTACCCTCCAAAAAAAAAAAATACCAGCTATTATGACAGTGGACTATATAGGTTAATTTGGAAAAGTGTGATATGTTATACTGTCCTTTTGTGTAGTGTTTTTCTTGACTCTTTGGATGAAATAATATTCCTGTGGGCCAAGTGTAGATTTCCGAAAGCCTGGCCAGCACAGGACCCTTGGAAATGAAATTGTATAGCTTGAGTATCCAAGACATGTAAACACTCATGGGCTGACACCATCAGATTCCCCCTACACCTAAAGCACTTCTTTTGGGTGGACTGCCTTTTTAAAATAGAAGCCATACATTCCTATTAGGAAATGGTGCAGTTCACCTGGGTTGCAACTATCACGTGCCTGTTTGATATGCATTCAGCTGCTCGGTATATGGACACAGCCCTGTGCTTTTTTGATTCAGTGGCTTCTCATGAAATTAATTTCAATACATTTCAATGCATTTAAACATACTGGAATACATTTAGCATATATACAGAGGAGCAACAATGGTAGCAGTTTGAATGAATTTGAAACTAGCAAAAAGGAGAAAGATGCACATGGGCAGGGCAACATACAAAACAATACAAAGGGGGTCCCCAGAACGTTTGCCAGCCAGCCAGAAAAAAAACAAAACAAACTAAACTGTATCAACTATTCAGGTTAAAAACAGAGGTTTTTATTGCATACAATTGCAAATACACGTTGACGCCAGACTGCCATGCCAAAGCACATCTGTAATGTGTAGTCACCAATGTTATATTCAAGTATACTGAAAATATGAGAAGTACTCCTTGGCTATTTAGTAATCAAAATAGTTGTTTAAGTTATAAAATATATATTGTCTTACTAAAATATTGGAAACTTTTTTTTAAAGACATAGATCCTGAATGCATACAAAAACTGAACTCCAGGTAAACGGCTAAATTGAAAACTGAAAACCACCAGCCAGAGCATTCTTTGCAGTCACTCTTGTGGTTGGCAGTCTTCGTTTTTCCCACTGCAGATAGGTAATATAGCCTGGGCACCAATACTCACACCTCTCTAATGATGACGTTTGCATTTGCTGTCGAGTTGTGTTCATAGCGAACTCTGCATGTTGACCCTTCGCCCAAATGGCGAACAATAGGCAAGTTCATCCAAAAGTGAACCTCATTGTGCTTTGCCTCACCTGTAAACTGTAGGTGAAAAAGTATGGACGATAGTGGGGCTTTAAAAATGTCCCAGCTCCTTCCCTAACATGTTTGCTCTCCCGGTATTCTTTTGTCAGTGTGTGTTGGTGTTACTAAGGGATAGCATAAAGTGCTATATTCGGTGTTGCATATTGCCATTCATACATTACAGTGAATTGCACCATGGTGGACTGCAGAGAGTGAAGTGTACACTCCTACTGTGCTGTTCAGTGGCATCAGTGCTCCATTACTGGGCATTGCATTGTGGTGTGACTGTGTACCACCCATTGCATTCACAGTGAATAAACCTTCCTTTTTAGGACTCCTTTGTTTTGCTTGTGCCAGCAACAAGTTCTGTTTCTGCTTAGCTGCTGCTTGCCCCCTCTTTTTTGAGGATATTTTATTCTATTTTTTTTTTAATTATACTTTTTTTTTATTTTCTCCCAAAAAAATTATAATATATGGAGACAAATTACAAAAACGGTTTTGGGTTCTATTGTTCTAGGGTTAGTATTTTGGGATTCATTTTAATGTTAAAGTATTGTGATTTTCTTTTTTTCTTTTTGAGATCATCAGCGTGCAATTTTTGGTGACACACACAAAGCTGCCCTTTGTTATCAGCCCATAATCGCACACAATTGCGGTCCAATTTGCTGCATATACTCAACACAGTGTCTAGTGCACTAAAGCAACAAATCTTCAATTGCTCTATTACCATAGCAGCTAATAAAATTCAAATGCTCAATTTTGACTATGCATGCTAAAAAAAAAAATCACATGTGGCAGCAAAAACTAGCTAAAATACTTTTTTTAAAATTAATCATATGGTGTGCTGTTGACTTATGTAGTTAAGAAATAATGTACACTTTTAAAAATGTATGACACATACACATCATGTGATGCCAGGGTGCAGTGTCATTGACACTGTCCCTAAGAATTGTAATGGTCTATAACACCTCATATAGGTCAATTGCCATTACAACTTTTCACCCCCTTTGTAAGGAAGTTGTAGTACTAAAATAATTTGATGCTATGGGGTCATTAAAGATGCTATGAAATACAAATGATTGTCATTAACGAAAATTAAAGGAAAAATATATTAAAGCAACCTTGTCACTAGGAGGAGGGGGAAGGAAATAGAATCAGATTCCAGATACACACTGTCTCATCTACAGTGCTAAATATGTTGCCGACCCTTGCCAGATTGTCTCACATGGCTGCCCAGAGTTGCGGGTGCAGGGGTTGAACATACAGAAAAAACGGTTCCATATACTTTGTAAATTGAGAGTCAGTCTGATTTTCAATAGATCTGGATGCAACTGCTTTGCTCATTTTCTTGGTATATGGATTTTTAAAAGGAAGTAACATGCATGGACAAGAGGACATGTGTTGTTATCAATAGGACAGCAATGTGTTACTTTATGTTATGTTGCTATTCATGCCAATTTAAATGGAGTCCTTCAAAATTCCAAAGTGTTCAAAGTACCTCCCGTTATAAGAAAAGTAAAGGGGCTGCCATTGCTGGCTTTCTTTTGAAAATGTTAATGACTCGGCTAAGTGTCTGGCTTCCATACTGAAACAGCTTTCAGAATCTCCACATACTCTGCAATAAACAATACAGAATTCCTGATCTCCATACTAAAGAGAGATACAGCAATGCCAATCTACATAATTCTCTTCTCTCACGTCAAGGGTTCCTTAAAGGAGAACTATGAGGTGAGTGATTTACACTAATCCTCATAGTTAGAGCTGACATGTGACATTGAAACTGTCACACGTCGGCTCTATATATTGTGAAGTGAGTGAACACATACCGTCGCTTGCTCACTTCCCGATCATCTCCATGCAGAGAGTGGTGACTGTCAGTCACGGCTCCCCACAGGGATTCCCCTCTCCCCTCTCCGATCCTCCAGCGCTAATCGAACGGAGGAGGTGGCGGGCAGAGCTGGCACTGTCTCTAGAAAGGCAGAGCCAAGTGTCACTCACGCAGCTGGGTCGATCACGACAGTATTGTCGGGATCCGTCCAAGCTGCGTCGCTCTCAGTATATAGCTCGCTATATGCTGAGCTTTGGGTGAATGGAGGATGTTAGTATATATTAGTATAATATCCTCCCATGACCCTAAAGAGAACTATGTGATAAAATATTTACCCCATAGTTCTCTTTTAAACACACTGCAACGCAACTCAACAAATGTCAATCCCGTTGTCATACACTTACAGTTTTGCCCATTTGTCCAGTTCTTCCTCAATATAGGGTTTGACCTTCTTTGGTTGAAGCCCAAGGGAGTTGCCACAGAAGTATATGCAATTGTCTTCTTCGTTAGTAAGAGATTTCTCCACTTCATAAAAAAAGGGCAAAGTCAAATAAATAGTATGCTATGCTACAATAGAAAAAATACATTGAGTATAGCTCAGTCATATGTGTTTAAAGCTAAATTTCAGGCAGATATAAAAAAAACAACAATTAATGCAGTTATGCATTCATTAAAAAAATAAAAGCTAAAATACCGTCAGCTGATAAGAAACCTCATTATGGCAGCCCCAATCCCCTGAATAGTAAGTCTCTAATGCTCATTTAGTCTAGTGGGCTGTAATAGACAGAATTACTTACTTTCTCCCTCCCATAGATTTCCTCCCAAAGGAAGACCAGTGCCCTGACGCCGCTGCCCTTCGCCAAAATCATCACCCAGAGGTCTGCCATTGTATATGAGGACATAGTGGGGGTGGATAAGAAAAAGAAGAAGAAGAAAATAACACCAACTGCCGGGGGAGCATCAAATAAGGTAAGTATGCCTCTCTGTTATATATCCCCAGTCTGAACAAGCTTTAAACTATATGCAGTTAGTGTCGTTGGCAAAATGTGACTTAGTATAAGCTTCTTGCGATCCCATGTACAGAAGCACTCAGATTTGGAGAGGGAGGAGTAGCATCACTGGAGGCCCCCGGTCCAAATCCCGTTCAGGACACTATCTGCAAGGAGTTTGCATGTTCTCCCTGTGCTTGTGTGAGTTTCTGCCAGGTACTCTGGTGTCCTCCCACGCTCCAAAAGACATGCTGGTGGGTTAATTGGCTCCTGTCTAAATTGGCCCTGTGTGTATGCATGTGAGATAGGGAGATTGTAAGCTCCTTGAGGACAGGGACTGATATGAATGTGCAGTGAAAAGAAGGCCCGAAAAAGAAAAAAATAAATAAGCGGAGGGCATAAATGACTAGGTGTGTAGGGGAGACAAGCTAAAAAAGGGTTAACAAGGGTTTGGTCCTGAGACATGGTCACTTAACTGATTGGACAGGTCAAAAGGTTAGGTGGGGCTTAAACGGTGGTCTGAGTAGGAGGGTCTTCTCTTCAGCAGTTGGAGATTGTCTGAGGAAGAGTGAACTTCGCCCAAATTTTGGTGTTAGGCTCTGGGTAGTTATGCAGTTGGGGTCTTTGGACGCCATCAAATAATAGGTGCTGGTGGTTAATGTTTGGGGACCTGTCTTGGTATGGGTCCTCTATTCTTGGTATGGGTCCTCTATTCTATTGGATATTTGGAGTGTATGCGGTCAGTTGGTGGTTGTCCCCGAGGTGGTGTGTTGCGGCTGAGGGCCTAACATGTTGTAATACTGCTGCAAGTAACGGATCAAGAAAAGGTGTGGCCTTCAAAGACCTGCAACTTTGTTTAGGTAATTCTGACAATTGTTTATATACAGTTTTTTTTATATCAAATGTGTTAATAAAAGGCTGCCAAGGCCATTTTATACCATTTTGGAGTGTGGTCTATTTATTCCTTACAAGGACGGGTGGTGGGTGGTCTTGGTGGCTCGTAGTGGGAAAGAATAGGGACATCTATGCTACCTCAGTCATGTAAAGTGCTGCAAAAAACTGCTGGGGCTTTATAAATACCTCTAATAAATAAAATAACAGCCAAATGAGGGTGGGGGCATGCAAATGCTCTGACAAGAGAAGAGAGTGGAGTAAAGTGTGAGCTGTTGATGCTCCGTCAAATGCCGGGGACAGGGAGGTGATCTAACCCACCCTGTGTGGCAGAGTTGCAAAACTCTCAGGAATGTATGGGCGGAAATAATAATCCCTTGGTAGGAACAGGTGTGTATTTTTGCTCTTTGACTGGAGTTCAGCTTTAAATATAGAATCCATCTATGTCTACAAATTTCAGAAATTGTGCTTCAACCAGATCCACGTCCATCAAAGTCTGACAGGTTGTGAATGATAATTTCCCCCTGCTATAAAATTTTAAGCACTTGTGGATTCACTTCTGGAGTTCCATGACCTTTGTACATTTTTATGGTCTCTGAACTCTGTGGTTAATCCTAATGTTCCTAGCATTACAGCAGGGAGTGCATTATCCCATAAATTATACACAAGAACAGGCAAATCAATGAAAGCTTGCATTAGGGTTTATAAGTGATTCCCTGCTGCACCAGGACTAGCCACACATGTTACAATTTTCTTTTAGCTGTCTGTCTTTCCTATAAAAAAAAACATAAAATGTACTGCTAACACAGAAATATTGAACTGAAAGGTATTTGTAGATGTGAGATATTCACTGCCAGGGTTGTCTAATATGACATACCATCTTTAGGGGCTCTGAAGATTAACCATGTACTTGGTGTGTACAATGTAGTTACTTTTATGACTAAACACTTGTGTGGGTGAAATATGTTAGAAGTCCTTGTTCATCTCTTGTGTAATTGATTTTGTTTAATAATAAAGAAGCTGCTTGGGGAATATGTTAGTGTGCCGCCATCCACATTTTTAGCAGTGACGAGCTGTATGAGCACCTGAATGTGGCGGGCAAATGTAGACCAACCTGGATAGACAATTTGTTTTTTTTTATGTACTTGATCACCAATCAGATTCATTATTCAAACATCTAAGGAAGGTTTATATCTGAATAGTGTTGGTGAGAAATGTCTTTGTACTTTCACACTGAGAGAGCAAGCGGCCTTTAGTGGGTGTTTTTGGGTTCCTACAGTGGGTGTATTTGGGAGCCAGCAGTGGGTGTGTTTGGGGCCAGAAATGGGTATGTATGGGCCAGCGGTGGGTGTGTTTAGGTGAAAGTGATGTCTGCTGTGGTTTAAATTCTGCAGTGGACGCATTTGGGAGCCTGCATGGGATATGTTTGCGGACCAGAAGTGGGTGTGTTTAGGTTCCAGTAGCGGGTATGTTTGGGTGGCTACAGTGAGTGTGTATAGGGGTCTACAGTTGGCATATTTGAGGGCCTCTAATGGGTGTGTTTAGGGGCCTGCAGTGGGCATGTTTGGGATCTTATATCACAGAAATCACTGCACTGGGAATGCGTGCCTAACTACCTGATTGGACCAGCCGCAACAATGTGTATAGGTGAACAAATGTAAAGCAAATATTTTGCGCTCTGGTTTTCCAACCCCTTCTAATGTCTCCTTGTCAAGTACCGGCGTGGGTCTCTCCTTCTCCTTCGGTCACTTGATCCCTCGCCGCCTGGAATGAAGGATTTCCTTCAAATTTTTCCCTGGGGGACACCATTAGGTGAACGCCGCCATTCCGGGCGGCGAGGGATCAGGTGACTGAAGGAGAAGGAGAGACCCACGCCGGTACTTGACAAGGAGACATTAGAAGGGGTTGGAAAACCAGAACTTTAAAAGACCTCTTTAACAAGGAGCCCCTCTTGGGGAATTGTCATTGAATGTTTGGAGGACTGCCGGACAGATTGATCAAGTGTCACTGAGAGAAGGAAGTTGCCCTTTCTTAAAGTGCTGTTCGTTGGTTATGCATGTAATGATACATGCCCCTTGAAATGTCAGTTTCTTTGCTGTTATTATTTTAGAGTTTTGATTTATTTGCACGTTTTTTTTTTTTTTGTTTTTTTTTGAGTATTGGAGGGCCACCACAGAGCCCCTCCTTCCTTTTCAAAGTTTGTTCACAGCTTGAATTAATATCACGGTTTAAATTTTAGTTTTCTGTGTTGTTTTACTACACCGCTAGCCAGAGGTTCACGTGTTTAAAATATACATGCCGAACCAATGAGGTTGATCACTGGCACTAATTCTGAAGGTTCCAGTGTTGATTTTTATTATTCTTATTATGTTTGTGTGTTGAACCTTATAGTCATATGTAAATAATCCACTTGAATCAATTTTTTCACACGGATTGTTGTAATTTTTAGACAGATTTGTTTATTAACACTTTAGTGTGCAGTTGGTTCACCTAGACCGAGCGCAACATATTTGCTTTACGCATGTTTGGGATCTTGCAGTTTGGGTGTTTGGGGTCCATCAGTGGGTGTGCTAGGTACCAGCTGTAGGTGTATTTATGTGTCTCCAGTGGGTGTGTTTGGGATTCTGAAGTGTGAGTGTTTAGGGCCAGCAGTGGGTAAGTATGGGGCTCTACATTTAGTATTTTTGGGCGCCTGCAATTGATGTGTTTAGGTGCCAGCATTAGGTGTGATCGGTAGCCTGCAGTTGGTGTGTCTGGGAGTCTGCAGAGGGTGTGTTTGGGGGCCACCTATGGGTGTGTTGACAGGGCTTCAGCCAGGAATGGAGTGAGAGGTAGGCAGGAGAGGTGGTCACCTTGGGAACTTGAGCAGGAAGGGGTGGTACAAAAAAGGCAGGACCTGCAAACTATGCTGCTGAAATAGTTCAAAGACTAAAGGTGGGGGGCACACTTGGCTTTTTCTAGGACCTTGCTATAGGTCCCTGTACTGTCACTGCCTGTGGTGCATGTATTTAGGTGCGTACATTAGGCACATTCAGGAATACATCTCCTACATTGGAAACAGGTATTACAAAGGCGTTCCTTGATCACCAGATTACTGATAAAAGGTATAGGAGTGGACTAGTTCACTTTAGGAATGCGTAAAAGAGAAAACAAAACCTTAAGCTGGTAGACTGGGTTCCCTGTATATATCTATAGGCTTCATTTTCAGTTTGATTCGGGTATGGCTTTCATTTAATGGTTAGCCATAGAGTTCAGAGCACATGAACATTTTTTCTTTATAGTTTGCCTTTACATATGTGCAGCTGCTCAGCTGAGGTGCATGACTCTGTCATGTTGATAGTCATGTTGATAACCATAAGAGGGAGAAAATGAATGTTGACATCTGATTGGAGGTTTCATATCACACAGAATTTCCCTTACATTGAGTTTTTATACACAAGTCACAGTCTCCGTAGTCTTAGCAAAGTTCTTCCTTTTGATTACATTTCATGCTATGATAAAACGATGCAGGATCAAAGCCAAATGTTCAAATAAATAAGCAAATATGTCTTACTTGCTGGCAAATCCTTTTTCGCTGGAATGTGAAAACATTGTTTAAGATGCTTTAATTCATCTTCATTGTCCAAGTGAATAGCCAGTTTCTCATCGACTATGCTGCAGCCGAGCTCAGATGCTAGCTTTTCCAATGTTGCTACGGGTGACGTATGAAGAGATGAATTCATAGTGATGGAAAGAGATTAGCTGTACGGAGCAACGCTAACCAGACCTGAAATGAAGACAATGTCCACAGGAATATTTAACAAATATATATAAAAAAATCCACTTTCTGACATAAGAGATTATTAATGCCTATGCTTTAATGTCAACTTCTATTCTGTTACAAAAAAAATGGCATAACTCTTCCCAGGCGGCATTCACAATTTTTATGGCCAAATGACTATTAGAAAATAAATAATAGTGTATTGTACAAAAACTGTACTATAAAAAATGGGCAGATCTCTGTGCCCGGTGTTGCATGCAGCCCACCAGTACAAATTAATGACAAGACTGCGGATGTATGCTGGTTAGCACTGCTCCTAATGTAAACTTGGGGGTCCCTGGTTCTAATCCAGGCCAGGTCACTATCTGCAAGGAGTTTGCATGTTCTCCCTGTGCTTGCATGGGGTTTCCTCCAAGTACTCCGGTTTGCTCCCACACTCCAAAGATATGTTGGTAGGTTTATTGGCTTCTCTCTAAATTGGCCCTTGTATGTATGCAGGTGAGATAAGGACCTTAGATTGCAAGCTCCTGGAGGGCAGGGACTGATGTGAATATGCACTGTGTAAAGCGCTGCATAAATTGTTGGCGCTATATATATACCAATAATACATAAGTACATAAATAACTTGTGTATAGGTATGGCTGTACATCCCTGGATGCAGACTGTTTGTGTTCTAACACAGGTAGACCAAAACACTCCAGCCCAAGAGAAATATATATATTATTTCTCACCTCCTTTTGAGAAAGCCTTTCTCAGCAACGTTATATGAAGCCTATCTCTGGGCAAACCCAATAACTACCCTTGCAGTGGATCTGCCACTGTACTGCAAGGGTTAAGTGCTTTTTTATGACTAGGGAACATACAAGAAGCTATTTTACTTACTTTATCCCCACTCCAGCCAGCTTCCCCCAGGCTGCTAGACTGAGCCCAGTAGTCTCTGCACCCCATAGACTGAACAAAGCAGTCTTGTCAAATGTTTGATTTCTAAGCCCAACCCTAGCCAGATGTTTTACTTTTTTGATAGCTTGGGGATGAGTTAGAGGTTTTTATTGCTGTCTATGGCTCTTGTAGGGGGAAATGTCCTTACTTTGTGTCCCAGTGACATCCCTGTGACACCAAGACAAGAGGTGATGGGAATGGAGGTCACTAGGACAGGAAGGCACATCTTCAGGTAACACAAAACACTGATCCATATGAGAAATGGGCTGCATCAGTAACCTACACATACTGTGCTTATAGCAATAACTCCTGCAGTATACAATTTCGGTCACTAGATGGCAGTGTTTATAAGTTCTGTTATATCTATGGTATACTCTGTATTGAATAAGGTAGATAATGAAGCTACGGCTTCCTTCCTGTTTTCCAAGCCAAGCCACGAGCAGCATGCATATCAGACTGTGCTTGTGTTTCTCTGTAAGGCTGTGCAAGAAGTTCCAACAACCTGGAACTGGGCTTTAAGCCAAAGTACCAGGATGACAGCCGAGTGACTAGCATTTTGTCAAAGCACGTGCAGCAATGGCAGCCTAAATAATTGGGCTCCCTTTAAAACTAGAGAAGACAAAGTATAGAGTATGGGAGTGTAGCTCACTGTGCAAAGCATGTAAGAATACATAGTACATACCTTAAGATGATAAGCTATTAAAAGTCGTTGACGTTTTGACGTAATGTACGACTTCACAGAGTGAATAATGAAATCATTCCATTCAGAGTTCTTTGTATAGTATGCAGTCACTGTCCTGACTCTTTATCACACCCCCTTTACTCAGCAAATAACTAGAAGGTACCAAAGGTTATTCACTCTGCAAGTAAACAAACACTGTGAGGTTAGCTTGCTAATAGTGAAGAACACTGTTTTCTCCGTTAATGAGAATCAGAATTGCCAACTCAATGGTTTTTAATTTGCCTGAATATATGTATGTAGATCTATATGATCTGTAGATAAATTTGCAATGTAGGGATCGAGGCGAACTCAATTTATGAATTATGGGATTTTCAACAGAATAGACAAACTTTCATGCATATACTTTATTTAGTAGAATGAACAGATTTGCTATTTACAGAATTGCCTGGTTTTCAAAACACTTCTGCGCCAAGCATGGTAACTGCATCACAGAGAGACCCTATCTCTCTGTTAGATCAACAACCATCACAACTTGGATAGTAGTGTTGCCCGTAACTCAAAAGAGACTGAGGACTGGAATCACCACCTGGTTTATTTTTTTTATCATACCAACAGGGTCACTTTAACTTGGTTGGAAAAATACAAAAACATTCAATCTGACACAAACTCTATCGTGTTGGTACTTTAAAGGGTTTCATGGTAAGGTTCTTAACATAAACAGTTTGTTTGCCAAGCACTTATATAATGTGTCCAACCCTAGGGACCCCATCCATGGTTTCTTGTACCCCACATGTGATTCTATTTCTTCCAGTGATTATCTCCATACTACCATTAAAGCATTACTGACAAGTTCAAATATTTGCTTGAATGTATAAAGTACAAGCTGTGCAAACAATCTTACATCTGAATAACTTTAGTAACTTAAAGTTTAGTAACTTTAGGCACTTAAAGGAAACTCCAGCCGAAACTAGCCTGTTAGTTTTCAATACATTTTTACTTTTTTTCCACTACAATAAAGCCATTAAAAAAAAAAATAATCTAATCATTCCACTTTAATCTGTAGCCATTGTGAGTTACTAAAACAACTGTTGCTTTCCTATTCAGTAGGGACATAAAATTATGATACTTCCTTTATAGGAAGAATATTGCTTAATAAGCAACTATGCTACATCACTCTTAAGGCCTTGTTCACACCAAATGCAGAGCAGATCCGGTCAGGTTTCTGCACACGCACGCTAGTCTTTTAGATGCTTTTTTGGCAAAACAAATATATATATTTTTTTAAGTTTAAAATGGGCTTTCAGTGCGTTCCAGGCATTTACATGCGTTTTTGATGCGTTTGCAGATCCAGAGAAGATCCAGAGCATGTAAAATAGGGCCTGCTGCAGTTTTTTCAACTGCTCTGGACCTGCTCTGGATCTGCACGCTGCGATGTGAACTGGAGCAAAAAATACCATTGGAATACATTGGATGCAGTTTTGATCCGGTCTGCAACTGATCTGCTCTGCAACTGATCTGCTCTGCACCTGCTCTGCGCTTGGTGTGAACAAGGCCTTAGGCATTTATTGCACAAGGGACAAAGTTCTTGCCCAGTAAACACTTTAAAAGTGGAATCTTCATTGAAATCCATTTGCTGATCAACGGGATGGGGGATATGCATTTATTGGAAGCATGTGGTATCTTTAAAAGCAGAGGGGAGTCATTGCCACTTTACCAGTGCTGGATGTGAACTGGTAATAGGCTCTTTTGGCCACTTTACTCCTGTTGTCTCTGAATATAAAATTGATGGGTCATAAAGGCCTAGCTCCCTCTTTGTTGTTGAAATAAGGGCCTCATTTTCCACCCTACTGACCATGTTACATTGTGTGCTTGTATGCTGTCTGTACCATTAATATGGCCACAGATACTACCCCACAATACCACTTTCTACAGAGGTCAACCAAGTGCATCCTGCATTAAAAATCAAAATAAATTGCTTGAATGTACTACAGCTCTCATTAAAACTGATCAGCTAAAAACATGTTGTAATTTGGGGTACTGAAATACCTGTTTTCTAACCTGATTTCCCTACTTCTATAACTTATGTGCTTGCTTCCTTTGCCTGGCATATTCCTTAAATTAAGCAACTTATTTTGGGTGGTTTTAGTTGCATGATCACATGACTTACTCCTGTTCTCCTGCCCCTTATGAATGTTGGCATTTAGCTTGGTATCCCCAAATGGCTCAGGACATGAAAGTGCAATGTTTATTTCATGTCCTGCCTTTTGAGCTCATTGCAATCTCACACCAACATATTGGAGCATAAGAGAGAGCTTACACAGTCATATGGCAATAAGCTGTTTCCCTGTGCCATAGAACACATTAAAAGTATTGCATGATTCTAGCTGCAGGGGGTTATATATTTTCATATTTAAGGTAAACTAAGTAGACCAGCTCAGCTTGCCATGTGTTCAATATGTCCTACAAAGCATTACCAGTTTAATGATTGACTGGTTGCCTAATGTAGCCTGGCAATTTGCTCATGGTCCGACATGTGCTTTTTCCTTCCATCTCTTTAACAGGCTGCATTACATAGTTACACCTCCTGTCTTCTCTTCTATTGTGGTAGAGATTTACAAAGAAGCTGAACACAGCATGTGTGCATCATCTATATGTAATTAATGTGAACAAAGAGTTTGTTGGATTGGGAATAGGAAAGCAACAGAACAATGCATGTGTTGGGCCTTCCAAAAATATAATTAGGGATGACCTTTAAATATTGGCCACACACAGGATAGGCCATTATGATCTCTTTTTTCATGATGGGCTAAAGAAACAATTTTCGGTCATGTGGATTTTAGCCATTACCATGGACCAACTTTCTGTTGTATGCTTTGTATACAGCGCCACAAAAAAAAAAGAACTTAAAAGCCCTTTTTTATGTATTTTTCTAGTAGGAGCATACAAATTCATAACTAACTGAGAAGAGCCACAGCTTGCTCCTAATAAATATGATTTCCCTGAGCACAAAGTGCCAACATTTTGCTCAGTGCATTAAAGAGTACATAGGACTATTTCCATCAGCCCTTGTCCCAAAGCATATTAAAGTCCAACTCCACTTTTAGGTGAAAAATAAGCCAGACCAATTTAAAATTAAAAGCTGCTCACACTGCAATACTTAGCTTCGCTCCTGTGCTGTCCCCCACAGACCCCACTGTTTTGGGGTCTAACACTGGTGCTGTCACGTACCTGGTAAGAGCCTGAGATGACAAGGGCGACCTCTCTTGCTTCTCTTGTCCAAACACCCCTGGTAATGGTGGACAGAGGGTGTAGGGATGGAAGAGGGGCATGAGTGCCTGATGAAGTGGATACACCCGGATCTGGAGATGCAGGTGGACCAGTCTTAAGGAAGATGATGGCAGTCACTTCCTGGAATATGACGTCAGCAATGGGTGAAGCTGGCACTGGTGAAGAGCAGAGCCGAAGTGAGGAACAAGCCTGGTCATGATCAAGCGTGCAACAAGGTACAAAATCAGCAAACAGAGGCAGGGTCAGGAGCAGGCCGGGTCGGTAACATGCTGGCAAGGCAGTGAATAATTAGCAAATGGAAGGAAGGTCCAGATCTAGCCAAGGTCAGGGGCAGGCAGCAATCAACAGAGTCCAAGAATAAGCCGGGTCAATATCAAGAGCAAACAGAATCAGGAACAGAGACACAGGAAGCAGTGCATTAGCTGAAGAACTCTCAGCAAGGAACAGATACAAATCTCCTCCATAAATAGGCCATCTGGTGCCAATGTTCAAATGGGTGCTCAAGCACGTGTGTGCGTAGGCAGCATAGTGCCCACACAATTGCGTGCCTGTTCACAAGTGCGAGCAATTCTTCTACTAGAACTTCTCGTAAGCGTTCGCGCATGCTCATTAAAATGTGCAGCACAAATACGAGCAACACTTCTCTGAAAGGTCCTCTTCAGGGTTGAATGTCATGCAGCATCAATCAATGCACTTCTTATGAGCCCGCCCACAGTGTTAATGACATTCCTCTGATGGCACATCATAAAGCTGCCCTGAGCTCACAGGGAATGCAGCGTTCATCTGTAAGGAGAAAGAGAAACTGTGATATCACTTTGCTGGGCTGAAGACAGATGACAAAAAAAATATCCTTGCATATTTCTAAATAAATAAATCAATGTGCTTGGAGAAAGGGTGTGTCTGTGTGTGTGTGGGGGGTCTCCAAAAATGGCAGAGCAAGTAGACCTGGAATTTGACTTTTTGCCTATTAAGTTATTGGAAGAGGAACCCCACACCATATGTGCACACAAACTTCAGCATTACAGACATTTTTTTTTTTGTCAGACAAGTTACAGTATGCCCTCCATACTGTAACTCGTCTGACAAAAAAAACAAAAAACCTTTTCTGTAATGCTGAAGTTTGTTTGCCCCCCGCACCACATCCAATTTTTATATATATGTGATTCAGATTGACTGACATCACCATCCATCCCTGAAAGGTGGACAGGAGGCGAGCTATCCTGTCTCTACTGGAGGACACTATACCACATATGTATCATTTGGCTGAAGTCTCCTAGTGACGGAACATCTCACTATCTCTTCTAAATAAATGGGGAGTACACAAAACTGGATGGGGTATGACCCATCCTTATGGGGAACAGAGCGTTATATGTGGCACAGCATTGGAGACTTACCCTTAGTTGCGGTTTCTGCTCTCGCCCAGGGATTCTTTTAACAGGTGCCTTCCGATGTGGCTCCAGCATTTCAGCAATATTGCACTGAAGTCTCATAAGCTCCTTAAGAGCTGTAGCTGTGAAATGCTTAGAGCCAAAACTCATTTTCTAACACCTCTATTAAATTCTGAGAATTGGAATTGGACATCTGATTCATGTAATGTATAAGTACTGAATGTACAATATTTGATAGAAGGTGGAATAGAGGAGAAATAATGAGAATTGCTTATTCAAGTGGAGCCATTTTTACTGTGATATACACAGGACCGGATTTACTCTCTCTGCTGCCCCCAGGTTCCTCAATGCACCCCGCTTGTATGCAAGTAGCATACAAGTGATCTCGGCAATATTGGCAAGATCACTTGTACAAAACAAGCGGCGGCTTCCCCGCTGTACATTTAGCTCTGCTTGCCCAAAGCAGGGCTAAATGTAGAAAAGAACGACCTGCCCGGCGCCCAGAACTGCATGTCCTGGGCGTCAGGAGATAGGAATTCAAAAGGCATACACACCCATCGCACTCCTGACAAGATAAAAAACCCAAATTATAAGCCGGGTGCTGAAATGACCACGCATGCCTACGCAAAATAAGTTTAAGAAATACAAAAAAGGTCACAAGCACTCCAGCATATAGAAAAGTCAATGTTTATCGACTTCAAAGGTGTTTTTCACTGTTTAGTATATATGTGCACTTGTTTGTATTTGTGTTTCATTATCTGTTTTGCCTGAGGAAGGGACTCTGCTGTTCCGAAACGTCGCTCTGATGATTTGACACCTTTGAAGTCAATAAACATTGACTTTTCTATATGTTGGAGTGCTCGTGACCTATTTTGTATTTTTTGGGAGGTAGGAATTCCACAACCCTGCTAACCCCCTACTCCCTGCTGTCCCAGGGCCGGGCCTCGGTTGGCCTTGTGGGAAATCTGACCCATACTGATATCTTATGTTATTAACTATGACAATATATAAATACATTTTTGGATTTTTTAATGAAATAACATCTCAAGTAGGTATCTAAAAGAATTTTAGAGGGTCATCCCACCAGAAACAAATACATTACTTTTTGGTAGATGTTGAAAAGTTAAAGCCCAATTCCAGTTTTATTTTCAATGAATAGCCTTGCATGATTATAAAAAAGCAGCTCCCACTTCAATACATCCCCATCCTCACCTCCATTTCACATTTGAACATGGCAACTGCAATATAATTATGTCTTTGTTCTTGGGTTTAGTTACACTTTTTGTGAGGCAGGGACAGGTGTAAATGGTTCCATATGATCTATAATACAATGTGTAAAATGCTGGCACTAAAAAGAAAGGGGAAAAGAACATTTATAAATTACACGCTGTGGTTATTTATAGTTAGGTGTGTGTTTTGTGTGCCGATACTTATTAAATTAGAACAAAAAAACGCTTTTAGATTCCTCTTTGTGGGTGAGTATATAAAGCTCACATCAAATGGCCAATGTCCTTGATAATCCCCCGTGTGAAGACCATCATGAAATTAAAGATCATCATGATATATCTTTGTGTGGACAACACCTAAAGGTCATCCCTAATTATATTCTGAAAGGCTCAACACATAGTTTGCTGTTCTGCTCTCTTGTTCCCATCTCACTGAACTCTCACATTCTGTTAATTATATATAGGGAATAAGCGCATACTGTGGTCAGTTTTTGTATAAACCATTGTTGCAATAGACGAGAAAGGCGAGAGATGTAAGCAGGCAATACAGGCTGACAGACTGCTTTAAACTAAAAGGACAGATAAGTCTGTGAGAAAATTAATTTGCTAGGTAACTGTGAGCAGCACAGATCTAAACACTAAGTAGATGACAAAGCACCATTTATCATAAAGAATTGTCATTGATTGCCCATAAAATACTGTTAATCAGTATTATACAGGACACAGGCTCCTTTAATTGTGGACACTGGGATATATGCAACCACCTATAGGTGAATGCACACTGGCAAACAGAATTGTGGGACAGCCCATATACCTCTCCCACTTCCAGCAATCCTCAGTTTTTTACTAGTGTCCTAGGCTGAAGGGCAACCTCTTTATAGTGAGAATTGGTTTTAGCTCCTACTTTTAAAATCTATTGTGTGCTGTCACAATAGTTGTAAAACATATGACAATTCATAGTCATGGTTAAAGGAGAACTATGAGGTTAATTAAAATCACTCATCCTCATAGTTCGAGCCCACGTGTGACAATGAAACTGTCAATAGATCGTGAAGTGAGTGAACACCACCTGGACATTTTGGATCTTTGGGTCCTATATGGGGTGTCCTGGGAATACCGACTGGAATTCCATTTCTTTTCTCCTCCCTGCTCCATGCCTTCCAAACATCCCTCTTCTGTGCAGAGATTAAAAGATCTTCATGCTGCCTTAAAGGTACTGCACTCTTCAGGAGTGACTGTTCCAGTTCCCTCAGACGAATGCTTTAAGTAGTTTTACTCCAACCTGTTTGGGTTCAAAACCCAATGGCGGTGTTTGCCCCATCCTGGATCTGAAGGTTCTGAACACCTTATTAACACCCATAGATTGTAGAGAGGTTCCAAAAATACTGTATGGAAGCATTTTCCTGTTTGAGCTGGCAACACAATGCCTCTGCTTCACTGAAATACTAAGCAGCAGCCCTGCCTACTGGACAATTACCTCTGCCAATCCCTTAACCCCTGTCTGTCTCACTCCACATGGATACATTGATTTTTTTTCCAAACACAGCAATGCTGCTGTCTTGACACTCAAGAGCATTCCCACACTCTGTGTGTAGGGAAGGGGCTCTTGAGAGATGTCGTTTTGGGGCATGCCTACATCAATAGGAACTAACTTCCCAGCAGCTGTCTTTTCAGTAAAGTTTTCCAAGCCTGGTGATGATGTCACAGCGGGTAACTGTTGAGAGGAAACAGGGGACTTGCGTTCCTAAATGCATTTTATTATTACAAAATATAAATATTCCAAATAGATATTAAAAAAAAACTATTATATAATTTTTTAATCTATTTTAAACTTTAATATTTCTTTAAAAAATGTGTTAATTTTCGTACAAAGAAATCTTTTTCTGAAATAGATTTTTCTTGGGTGCAATATTCAAAGTCCCCTGTTTCTTCTCAGTAGTTATTGTTCACACCCCTTTTTTCTTGGTCACAGGAAGTAATAAAAGCTCTTGCTACATAATTTTTAAACAGCTCAATTACATACAGTATATCTAAAATATTTGAAAAAATGCCCCCCCCCCCAAAGAAATGTACTTATTAATAAAATGAACTAGGATCACACTAATCCAGCACGTTATTAATCTCAAGTGCCCCACTCAATATGGCCGCCGCTTGAGTGGGGCAACTCAGAATAATAACGTGCTGGATTAGTGTGATCCTAGTTCATTTTATTACTTCATTGCTGTGCTGTATGTGTATAGGCCAATGCCTTGGCTGGCGCTCGTGCAGAAAGTTTCTTGGGCAAACTCACCGGCCCAAGTGTCTCCGTCGGCTAACAACGGGAAGGGGGAGGAGTCCGCTGACGTCATGGACATCAACGCCACCTGACTCCTCCCCCTTCCCTTTGTTAGCGGTCACGGACATCGCCAGAGCCACTTGGGGAAGGGGGGAGGAGTCCGATGATGTTGATGTCCGTGACGTCACTGGATCTCCGACGTGACTCCCGGAAGCCGGCGGAGAGATGAGTGTTTTCATTAGCGATCAAAATAATTTTAATCGATCAAAAAGTTTAACGATTAATCAAGAAATTAATCGTTAATTTCCGCAGCCCTAAAATAAAACCACAGACCAGTATATCAACAGCGACTCTTTTATTATACAAAAAAAATGAAAGATTACAAATTCTGTCCGTATTCAGCTAATTAGACAATTATATGTACCGCTAATGGCCCAAGTGAATGGGAAGGCAAGTGTAATTATTTTACAAAAAGCCTTGGTAACAACTTAGGATAAGTCAGCGGTGACTGTGCGCCTGTCAAAGGGGATTTGCCATAATGAGCCACACAGGTAATCAGCAGGAACTTGCAAGAATATGTTTTCATGATTGCTTTCCGGGGGGACCTGATTAGATAAAATATGAAGTTACTCTGTAAAATCGCCATTTTTTTCCCATCCTTGTTCTGAGACATCACATAAGGTCATAGAAGCGGATGCTTGACTAACCCCCGCGCCATTCATTTATTATAGGAGCTCAACCCCACTTAGCTTCCTGGGAGGGTGTAAACAATTGAGTGTAATTGGCCTGTCTAATTATCAGTAATTGTGTGTAAAGAAAACATTTTTGTTACATCTTCCACGTCCTGAGGGATCTGTAACAAGTCAGGTGTTAAATCTGTAATTTATTACAATTACAGTATTATCAACCTTACCTTTTCAATTATTCACATAACAAAGGATGGAAAATGAAAAGTAGATGAAGGAAATATTTTAGGAAACAAAGAGCTGAGGTGTAAAGCAGCAGATGGAAGAGGCTGTTCCGTGACTCACAGGCCTCATGCTGGTTGCACATCGGTGATGTCACTCATGTTAATCAGTATGATCTGTAAAGTAGAAAAAATATGTCTTGCATAGGAGGCTTCTCACAAACATACTTTGCTTTCAGAGTTTTAAAGTGTATTGAAAGACAATTTTTTTTTAGTGTAGCGCACCCTTACCACCTGCAGGTGGTTGGGGGCCCCTAAGTGGCTCAGTGGGCTGAGATTTCACCTCATGATTGGATCCTTGACTTTTTGTGAGGCATTCAAAGATTGTGTACCAGTCACTCATGAACAGTTAACAGAGTTTATTGAAACACGCAAACCAGGGGTGAGAGCAGTTGGGGGCCACAGGATACTCAAAGGAACAGTATGCAGACTCTGAAACCTTCCTACAGTTATTACAGAAAAATGACCAGCACTCTGTATTCTCCTCACTGTAAAGCAGTAGCAGCACAAGAGCCCTGGAAGAGCTACCATACTTCCTGTGTCTAAGTTTGTACCCAGCTTCTCTGGACACTCTTCCTTCAGCTGAAGTTCACCCAACGTGTTCCTATCCAAGTTCCTTCAGTAACTTCTATGGCCAGGCAGTGCAAGCTTTCTGGTTCAAAACTCACGCCTTCCTTCTTCAAGCACATGTGTCTGCCCTAGGCAGCAGGCCATGGAAGTCAGACAACAGCTACATGTCCTCCCCTGGCAATACCTGGGAGACAAGAGAGCTTTAAGAAGGTTTTCCCACATACTTAAATCCTTCTACAGCATGCACCACTGGCAATAACCACCTTCATGACTCTGGACATTGAATCTTCCCACACAATTGTCAGGGACACTTCCCTACAGCAGGCAGAGGTAAACATTGAGCTTAGGGACAGCCCAAAAAAAGCAGGACTGTCAACTCTTGCCTAGGCTGACTACAGCCCAGCAGTACTAAATTTTAAAGTAGGGACACTCCTCTTTAGGTCCCTACATTAGCTTTGGATAAAGGAGTCAAGAATTAGAGCCATGTCAGGTTTCTGTTACTGTCTTTGTCCTTGCTAGGGGAAATTACTGTTTTAATTTGGTCCGGTGGCCATTGCCACTAGAACTGAAAGTAAGAAAACAAAAATTTAAACATTTGAGTTGTCACTAGAACATGAACATACATTTTTACATTTGTATTATTATTATTACTATTATAATACATGATTCTTATAGTGCACAGTGCTTTACAACATAGACCTTAAAGGAGAACTATGACATGAGTGATTTCCACTCACCTCATAGTTCTAAGCCGACCTGTGACAATGAGACTGTCACAGGTCGGCTCAGTAGATCGGGAGGTGAGGGGGAAACATACCGGGTTCCCTCACCTCACGATCCTGTCACGGCTCTCTGCCGTGACAGGGGGAGGGGCTGGATTCCCCTCTCCCCGCTCCGATCTGCCAGTGCTGACTGGCGGAATGGACGGGGGAGGGGGCGGGTACAGCTGGCTCTGCCTCTAGATAGGCAGAGCCAGCTGTCACTCACGCAGCTGGGCGGATCCCGTCATCTAAGTCGGGATCTGCTCCAGGTGCGGCGTCTCAGTATACCGCGAGCTGTAGCTCGCGGTATACTGAGCTTAGGGTAACGGGAGGACGCTAGTTTGTGTCCTCCCATTACCCCAAGGAGAACTATGGGGAAAAACACTGACCCCATAGTTCTCCTTTAAAGTTACAATACAAATCAAGACAAGATGGTAGGGAGGGCTCTGACCGTGAGAGCTTACAATCTAAATGGTCTCTCTAGCAGTAGTCTATACACACAGGGAATATGATAATCATCTGTGCTAAAAGCAAATCTCCTGTTTCATTTTTTTTTTTTATTAAAATGCTTAGCTATTTTAAAAATGAAAAAAAATTAACCTCTTCCTACAATACTCCAATTTCTCCAGCGCAGTTCCCCTCCAGAAAGTTGGTCAGTCGCTGGTCCTCCTCTGATCATTTTCATTTAACCTACTTCTTGTGAGCCCAGAATGTCTTGGACCCTCCTCCTGTGGGTGCATCACCACGTTGGCCTGGGCACAGTACAATACTGTGGAAAGCAGTGGTGACACCATAACATCAGCGTTGCTTTCTTCAGAACTGAAGAGCGCTCACCAGAAAAAACAGTCCCGAGGATGTTGTTGTTTTGACCAGCCAAAAAAAACAAGAAGAGCTGTATATAAGGGTAATTTTAAAAAAAACAGGTGCAAGAAGGGGGTGTGGAGGGAAAGGGAGTGGTGGTCATACTGAAAAAAATCCTGGAGTTCTGCTTTAATGACAATGAAGATTAATTTAGGAGGCATCACAGGAATTGCAGGAAGTCAGGGAGGTCAACTTGACCCATGGACTTCAAAGGGAGGAGCAATGACGTATAACCTCTGTGCAATAATAAGCTGGAAGCAGATCATATATGGA
>NW_017306408.1:0-1668 GCF_000935625.1 Nanorana parkeri | reverse complement strand
TATAGTGTATAATTATATATTTTTTTTCTCTTTTAACACAATCTAGTGCTCCATTAAGGGGTGTGGGAAGAGTT
This sequence comes from Nanorana parkeri, assembly GCF_000935625.1. Taxonomy (NCBI): domain Eukaryota; kingdom Metazoa; phylum Chordata; class Amphibia; order Anura; family Dicroglossidae; genus Nanorana; species Nanorana parkeri. Next base: position 1,594 of record NW_017306408.1, on the reverse strand, counting down.
AAAACATTAGCGCCATTTTGTGCTGAGCAGCCCATGTTCCTGCCTTGCCTTGCAGCCTTTCATCAAGCCCAGTTCAGAACCTTTTTTATCACCAGAGACAGGTAAACACTTTGGGCAGAGCAAAGTCGTGATGGCGTTATTACCTTTCATAGCTTAAGGTGGAGAGCTAAAGTAGACCCAAGGTATTGCGATTAAAATAAGAATGTGCACATTTTGCTTTAATGCTAAATGAGACTCGCTGTAGCAATCCCACAGACAGCTGTTTGCTTCTCTGTAGCTGGGGAACATTTTTTTTTTTTACATTTTCCTCTATCGTTCTGCTACAATAATTGTGCACTGCCCTCCGATGTAATTGCTGCAACAGTCATTCTTAATGGTAAATGTTGCATTTGGGGGGGAAATTGCTAAAATTTTATTTTTTTGTTGTTTTTAACCAGTTACTTGCTAAAATAAGTTTATCGTGGACTTACTCTAGAGTGTCAGCAGGCAACAATCAATTCATGAACTGGAGATGCTATGCACAAATCATTGCAGGTGTGCAACCATCAGACATGATATTCAGTTTTATTTAATCCTCTGCTGGCAGATTCAATTAACTTTTACAAATAATTCTGGAAAGGGCTACAGTGCTATGTCACATGATTCTGTACTGTGTAGAATCTCTCTGTGTACACAGCAGCGGTCAGTATTGGATTCTAGGGACACACTTGACCAGAGTTTCTCAACTTTGTTTTCAGTCATGGCACCCTTTAAACCAGTGGTTCTCAACCTTTCTAGGGCCTGGACCCCTTGGCAACATTTGCCAAGTTGTGGTGACCCCCCCAATGGTAAAATTTAGGGATGACATGGCTGCTGCATCGACATCTGGAGGTGTGGCGGCAGAACTGACACTGCTGCGCTAGGAGAGGGCTGAGGAGGATTCTCACCTAGCAGAGCAGAAATCACACAGCGACCCACAGGTTGAAAACCACTGGTGTACGCCGTCAGAATAAAAAAAAAACACCGGACTTCAAAAAACAGAGCTAACAGCCTTCATCTCTCCGCAACTGGCACAATGAAAAAGAAGGGGAAAGGGATCCCAGTTCAGCCCCAAAACTGCCTTTAAAAGGCTCTTTGTCTCCCCGAGCCACCTCTCTGATGAGCGGCCTCCTAGAGTGCGCCTGCGGCCTTCCGGCTCCCGCGAAGCTTCCACGCCAACCTGTCTGGATTATGAGGCGGCCACCTCCGATGCGGACTCCTCCTCCCCGATCGGTATGGGGATCCGCCGCCTGGAAGGGAGGCAGGGGAACCGGGCCGATCGCTCGCCGGATGCCTCCCCAGCATGGCTAGACACACCAGGGAGGCCCAGGGCGCAGCAGTGGCGGCGATCACAAGGCCGCGATGACGTCAGCGGCCCTGCAGAGACGGAGCCCCGGGTCCCGACCGGAGACCAGACTCCCATGACGCGTCCAGGAGGTAAGGAGCTCCAGCTGGCTCTCCCCCCCCGGCCACACCGGGATCTGACACCACAGCTGCCCTCCACATCACAGGGAATCATAGACTGGTCTGTCCCCCCAGTCACAGACACTGACAACGACTCCAGGGACTCATGGGG
>NW_017306407.1:2088742-2151985 GCF_000935625.1 Nanorana parkeri | reverse complement strand
CAGTTAGTAGATTAGTGACACGCAAGGTCACTGAGGGGGTGCGTTGTGGAGTAGAAAGATAGATTTATACACTAACACTTAACCCTTAATGCTAACCTAATCCTCAGAATGAGCCCCTAACACTTAACCCTTAGGCCACGTTCACATTGAGCGATTTATCGCGCGGTAATTCCCGCGCTATCGCGGCAATTTACCGTGCGCTATCGCTCTCCAATGCTTCTCAATGGGGCAAAGGGTCCTGCTGTCGCGGGTCGTGTGTCGCTACAGCAGGACCCTTTTTGGAGCGGATTTAGCCGCGATTCAAGCTTGCTCAATGCAAGCATTTGCGCGATATCGCGCAACAAATCGCGCGGCAAACGCGCGATTTGCGAACCGCTCAATGTGAACGGGGCATTAATGCTAACCTAAGCACCAGAATGAGCCCCTAAGGCCCCATTCACACTGAGCGATTTATCGCGCGATTTTTGCAGCGATATCGCTCATATTTCCACGCGATTTCGCTCTATGTAGCTCCTCCAATCCATTTCAATGGCGCTGTTCACATCTCGTCGCTCAATATCGCACATATAAAGTCGCGCGGAAAATCGCGCGATTTTCATGTCGCTCAGTGTGAATGGGGCCTTAGGGGCTCATTCTGAGGATTAGGTTAGCATTAAGGGTTAAGTGTTAGGAGCTCATACTGAGGATTATGTTACCATTAAGGGTGAAGTGTAAGGCCCAATTCACACTGAGCGACATGAAAATCGCGCGATTTTCATGTCGCTCAGTGTGAATTGGGCCTTACACTTCACCCTTAATGGTAACCTAATCCTCAGAATGAGCTCTTAACCCTTAATGGTAACATAATCCTCAGTATGAGCTCCTAACACTTAACCCTTAATGCTAACCTAATCCTCAGAATGAGCCCCTAACACTTAACACTTAATAGTAACCTAATCCTCAGAATGAGCTCTTAACCCTTAATGTAACCTAATCCTCAGAATGAGCCCCTAACGCTTAACCCTAATGTTAAACTAATCCTCAGAATGAGCCAATAACACTTAACCCCACAATGAGCTCTTAACACTTATCCCTTAATGGTAACCTAATCCTCATAATGAGCCCTTGACGCTTAACCTTAACGGTAACCTAATCCTCAGAATAACACTTAACCCCTAATGGTAACCTAATCCTCGGAATGAGCCCCTTACACTTAACCCCTGATGGTAACCTAATCCTCGGAATGAGCCCTTGACACTTAACTCCTAATGGTAACCTAATCCTCGGAAAGAGCCGCTGACACCTAACCCTTAATGGTAACCTAATCTTCGGAATGAGCCCCTAACATTTAACCTTTAATGGTAACTTAATCCTTAGAATGATCCCCTAACACTTAACCCTTAATGCTAACCTCAGCACCAGAATGAGCTCTTAACACTTAACCCTTAATGGTAACCTAATCCTCAGAATGAGCCCCTAACACTTAACCCTTAATGCTAACCTAAGCACCAGAATGAGCCCCTAACACTTAACCCTTAATGGTAACCTAATCCTCAGAATGAGCTCTTAACCCTTAATGATAACGTAATCCTCAGTATGAGCTCCTAACACTTAACCTTTAATGGTAACCTAATCCTCATAATGAGCCCCTAACGCTTAACCCCACAATGAGCACTTAATACTTAATGGTAACCTAATCCTCAGAATGAGCCCCTAACACTTAACCCTTAATGGTAACCTAAGCCCCAGAATGATCCCCTAACACTTAATGCTTAATGGTAACCTAATCCCCAAAAATCCTCAGTCCAACTGCTCTCCCATCGCTGTTGTACTCAGAAAATGCCTGCTGTCAGTGTGCATTCCTTCCACACTTCCTCATGAGATATCCTCAATAGATTAATCACAGCTAATTCAGTACTGCTTGGACCAGAAGAGGGGGGCTTGATCTCTTGAATCCATGTCCTGAAAAATGAACTGTCGCTGTGAATAAAAAGTATCAAGTACAGTAAAGTATGTTGTTAGCAGTTCACTAATACAGCTACATTCACCTTTCACAGTAGGTTTCACCCTTACCTTCTGCTTAGATTTGTATGACTAGGCCTCATGCACATGGGGCATCTATGTGTGTCCGGGGATTCCTGTGGCAAAAGCTTGCAGATTTTTGCGTCAGGAATCCCAGCTGTGTCTGTACAGATTAGGCCGCTGTCAGCCTGTCATTCAATTGACTCAATGGTCTAGTGATTGACAGGGTGAATGCTGCCACATCTGTCCATGGCTGTCCACATGTAATTGTATATGATATAGACTTGTCCCTGGCTGCAGACAGATTACATCCAGGGACAAGCAACTATCCCGATCTGCAGGTAATCATTCCATGTACGACTCCACACAGACAGCCACAGACAGATTTGGCCACTGTCATCCGGTCATTAACTTGAACGGGCACAGAGCCGCATGCATATGGACCCACCTGGGATTCCTGCCCTAAGAGCACTCAGGTTCTTGCTGCAGGAATCCCCGGACGCACATAAATGCCTCATGTGCATGAGGCCTACTTTTGGCCATAGGCAGTCTGAATATGGGCTGATTCTGCAGAATAATCTCAAAAAGTCAATTTAAAAATCACCTAAGCCAGGTAGAAAATTGTCGGCCAAACAGTGACTGCATCCTATCAGCTGTGGCTGCCTGAATACAAAAGCCAGCACTGGAGATTCATCAGTCCACACTGTTTAGCATGGTGAGGGAATTGCCTGATTATTTCTCGTTTTAAGCCCTGATTCACCCATAAGCGTTTTGTAATTTGCAGCTCAAAGCTCCAAAATGCTCAATAACCAAAATCCCATACTTCTACATTGAGCTGGTTCACATATGAGTGCGCAGGAGCCTGTAGCTCAATGCCTGTAACTCAATTTTTCTAAATTCCTGATAGTGAGATGTTAGTCAGCTTGGCTGTGTGCTGGCTTGTGTTTTCTAAGTGTGAAGTGATTATTCTCAGTCACCTGCTATGTCCAGTGTGCACCAGTAGGGTCTTTCCTCCAGGATTGCACCCTGCATCTGTGACCATCTGCCTTGTCCTTAGGGCCTAGGGATGTAGGAAGTTGTAGGGATCTCCCCTCCTCGGAGGCTTTCCTGGAGTTACTGGCTGCTATGGAGTGCTGAGAGGCCTTCAGGAATCAGAGCTGCAGTTTCTCCCCAGATGGAGGTGGTGAATGACTGCTGAGTTGGGAGGCATCACAGGCCATGCTGTCCTACCTTGAACCTTAAGACTGACCATACACAGGAACCTCATTTGACAAGGTGTCCAGCCAGTAAAGCCCTGTGAGAGATGGACCCAGAAAGTTTTAAGGTATGCAGAAGACAAAAGGACTGTATTTAATGTGTATCTACAGGTATCCAATGTTCCCCTCACCAGTGACATCACAAGGGGGGTGCGGCCCGCACCCGGGTGACACCATTGGAGGGGTGACACCAAAATGACTCACAGTCATTTTGGTGTCACCCCCCTCTGAAAAGTCGAGCGCTCCGGCATGGACCGAACGCCCGACGGCATCAAGAGAGAGGAGGGGACCCGGCAGCATACCTTATCTTGCCGGGTGACTGTCCCCTCCTCTCTCTGCCGGCGTCCATCACCAAGATGGCCGCCCGCAGGTACCAGAATACTGCCGCGCGTGCGCGATGACGTAATCACGCACACGCATGGTGACGTCACGCGCATGCGCAGTGATGTCTCGGTGGGGTGACAATCGGTTACCGCTCCGGGTGTCACCCAGCCTCGGGACGCCCCTGCCCCTCACCCTTCTTCCCTCTATCTTCATGCACATGCTATTAAACCATCTCTTAAAAATCTAAGCAAAGTGACTGGCGCCCATCATTTCGTCCAAGCAGAGAAAAGAAACCACAAATGAGGTGAATGCGTCTGGGACTTTATTGTAAGTAAATGGACTTAGAGCATTAGTTAATGTGGCTATTAGCTAGCTGAAGAGCCACATCCTTTCAAGTTATGCGTGTATGGTTACCAATAGCACTACATTTCATACTTAAAAAGGTACATAAGCTACTTGGAATGGGGTATTTTTGGCCCCATAGACTTCAATGGGAGCATCTGAAAAACAGAGGTTTTTGCAGCCTAAACAACCATCTCCTCCTCCTAGTAACTAGCTTTTAACTGGATAAAGCAACCAAACACTCACAACCTAAATTCAACTTAAAAAACATGCAAAAATGCACAAAAAAACTGTAAACGCTCATGCTCAGGTGTGAATGTAGTCAGGGAGAGAGCTTGGATACATTTACAATTCTGTCCTCTTGCTGTTTGGTTACTTAGTCACAGGGCTAGGAATGTATCTGCATATTCTTCAATTTTGAGAGCAACATTTTCCGTTTCACCTATATGATGTCCATCAGAGACCATGACATAGTCTTCTCTGCTTATAGGTTTGATAGCAATGTGTTAAAGACTAACTTCACACTTATCCTAAAAATGACAAGAAATACACCCTGTTTAGTAATGACAATCCACAAATAGATACTTATAGATAACTGCTGTCTTTTTATTCTTTGCATACCTTATATTTAATTTCTTCCCCATTCTTCTCACAGTGGCCATTTTTACTAAACTCTAGCACATGTGACTAGGACATGTGACTATAAACATCATCTCAGGGAGACAAAAATTGCCTTTCCCTGAAACCTTGCAAGATTTTGCAGTTTGCAGATGAGATTTCACAGCAATGCACTGCTGATGTAGCCTTTTCAGGGTGCATCTCTTATTTAATCACTAATGCTTAAGGCCCCTTTCACATGCTCTGATCAGGAGGGAATCAATACACAGATCCCCTGCTGATCAGAACAGATGTCAGCGTTGTGACACCTGTGTCCGTCCAAAAAACTGCACCCATGTTGATCTATTGGGAATCAGATGTAAACAAGGTTGTGTCAAATTACATCAGATTACCCCTGATCAGGCACGATCAGGTCTGGTAAAACGGAAATCTGACCCGTTTGTTTTTCTAGACCTAGCTGGGGGGTAACCGGATCTAAACAGATGTTCGTCTGTTTAGATCTGCTGCCCACAGACTAAAGGTGCCCATACACTGCTCGATTCTCGTACGAGAATCGCGGGAAATCCCGCGATCGTACGAGAATCGAGCAGTGTGAACGGAGACGTGCGACCGTTTCTACTGTACGGTCGCACGTCTTCCGTCGAACCAGCATGTTCGAAAACCAGCCCTCACTTGCTCCTCACTTGTGAGGCGTCGAGACAGATGTCCTCACTGTTTTTTTTTTGTTTTGTTTTTTTTGATTGGAAAGCTTGGACCAATGGCGGTTTACCATCGCTCCAAACCATCCGCATAGCTCAAGCCTCTAACATAGAGTAGAGGCTGTTGCAGCTCTTGCCTCACTATGTTAGTTTACACAAGCAGTGGGGAAGCCCGCTGCTGTGTAACCTAACTTAGCTATCAAAAGCCGGATGCAGCTCCGTCTGTAATTAACAGGCAGCACTCCGTCCATGACAGTTCACACAGCGGGGAGGCTTTCCCTGCTCTGTAACCTGTTAGAAGCCGATCTGAATGGAGAAAAAGCTGTGAGCTTCAGACTTGGAACTGACAGCTTGTTCCTCCATAATACTAGTTGAGGCTCTGCCTCCCCTGACCGCACGTCCCTAGTGTGCAGAGCCTCTTTACAGAGGTGATCAGAGGAACAAGAAGAATGGTGGATGTTGCCAGCACAGGCTTATCAGTTGAAAACAAAACATCAGAATAGGTTTTTTTAACCTTTCCGATTGGTGGTTCCTCCAGGCAGAGGCCTGCTGGTGGTTGGGTTGCCTCCTGGCTGGTATGTTGCTCTTTCTGATAAAACTGTGTCTCTCTGCCAATGTTATACGTCTGAAAAAGATGATATGGCAGCTTTAGCCCTTCTTAAAAAAACTGAAAAAGGTCATTGTGACCAATATATCAACAATCGTGTATGTTGAAGTGCAACCATCAGTATACATCATTCCATTGCTGTAAATATTGCAGAGATGCAGAATGGAATAAGCCTTTATTTTTTTTTACATGGATGCATTTTTACAAAGAGTTTCCATAACGACTGTACAGGTGAAACTCGAATAATTAGAATATCGTGCAAAAGTAATTGCAGTAAGTGCTGCAAAAGGGGCCCAAACCAAGTACTGAGTACATATGCATGCTTGTACTTTTCAGAGGTCCGATATTGTTCTATGTACAATCCTTGTTTTATTGATTGCATGTAATAATCTACTTTTTTGAGGTTGTGGATTTGGGGTTCTTGGGGTTTTCATGAGCTGTAAGCCATAATCATCACACTTATGACAAATCGCGGCTTGAATTATCTTGCTTTGCATGTAATGAGTCTATCTCATATATTAGTTTCACCTTTTAAGTTGCATTAGTGAAATAAATGAACTTTGCACAATATTCTAATTATTCGAGTTTCACCTGTATGTTGAGGAAGAAAAGAGCCAGGCAATATTCTAGCATGTATTTTCTTTACATTCTCACAAATGTATCAGGCCATATGAGGCCAAAGCTTAAAAGAAAACTAAGGGGTAAGTCAGCAGTTATGCCATAGGAGTACATTCTCCAGAGTACGTTGCATACAACATATGATGCCTGTAGTTTCTACAGCAGATGCCATAGATGGCATACTGTAAGCAATTCAGCAATGTATACGTTTGCTGCTATGCAGGCCCTGGATCTTGTGTGATGTAAAATACATCTTGTTGTAGAATTGCAAACTATTGCAACATTTTATGACACTGCCACCAATCATTTCTGCTATGTACAGTAGTTTCTTGTATTTAGGGTTTGTGTGGACTTCATTCACACTTGCATTTTTTTTGCAGAGATCTGTCTGTAAAATCTTTAAGTATAGATGATTGTTTTATGCTTCTAAAGCATAAAATGATGCGTGTTTGCACGCATATGCGTTTAGATGCATCTGGTCTTTGCCTATTGAAACAGTCCATTGGAGAAGCCAGTGATATTTCAGCAAATAAATGCGTCTGGTGTGATATCTGGCGTTTACATGTGTTTAGGTGCGTTTGAAGTTAGAATTGATTCCTGGACACACCTGACTTCTATTCAAACATGAGCGAGCTCTCCTCCCCGCACCGCCGGCTCAGCCTCCTGTGAGTCAGGATGGAAACTAAGCGGTATACACAACTAAACAGCTAAACTGACTGCAGATAAAAGCATCTAAATGCCAGGTGTGAATAGATCCACTGGAATTATAGGTGGAACTACCAGGGTCGGAGCAGTTGCAATTGTGACCGGGCCCTGGGGTTCTGCCTGTTGGGGAACGGTGGAGCAGGGAGGAAGAAGAGGGCCTGATTGTGTGCGGCTTGGCCCGCTACACCCAATGCATAGCCTCGGGCACTAATCTGGCAGGGGGAGCATGTGCCCTGGGAGCCGCATCCTCCTGCCGCTCTGCAGGCACTGCCAGGGCCAGCTTTGCACCTGAGAGCGCCGGGAAGGAGGAGGGGTCTAGGATCGGTGTCAGGCAGAGAGCAATCAGGGAGAGAGAGGGCCGACCCGGACACGAAGGTTGGGAAGTGTCAGCAGCCCTAACCCTGTACGCTATTCACCTGAGACCATGCCGAGCCCTGGTTGGCCACCCGTATCCCTGGTGAGACCGCATGTTGCCTTGGTGAAACCGGCCGTTGCCTTGGTGAGACCGCCCGTTGCCTTGGTGAGACCACCCGCAGCCCTGCTGAGACCGCCCTTATCACTGGTGAGACCACAGGTAGCCCTGCTAAGACCGCACGTAGCTGTGGTGAGACCGCCCACAGCCCTGATGAGACCGCCCGCAGCCCTGATGAGACCGCCCGCAGCCCTGGTGAGACCACCCGTAGCCCTGGTGAGACTGCCTGTAGCCCTGGTGAGACTGCACATACCCCTACTGAGACTACAGGTAGCCCTGCTGTGTCCCCACGTAGCACGCAGCCCCAGCAAGATCACCCGTAGCCCTGGTGAGACCACCTGCTGCCTTGGTGAGACCGTCCGCAGCCCTGGTGAGACCGCCTGCAGAACTGGTCAGACCGCCTGTATCACTGGTGAGACCACAGGTAGCCCTGCTAAGACCGTCCACAGCCCTGGTGAGACCACCCGTAGCCCTAGCGATACCACCCGTAGCCCTAGCGAGACCGCCTGCAGCCCTGGCGAGATCGTCTTAGCCCTGCTAAGACCGCGCGCAGCCCTGCTGAGACCGCCCGTATCCCTGGTGAGACCGCCCGTATCCCTGGTGAGACCGCCCGTAGCCCTGGTGAGACCGCCCGTAACCCCTGCTGAACCGGCCCGAACCCCTGGAGGATGGATCCCTGGTGATCCCGCCCGTAGCCCTGGTGAGACCGCCCGTAGCCCTGGTGAGACCGCCCGTAGCCCTGGTGAGACCGCCCGTAGCCCTGGTGAGACCGCCCGAAGCCCTGGTGAGACCGGCCGTAGCCCTGGTGAGACCTCCTGTAGCCATGGTGAGACTGCCCGTAGCCATGGTGAGACCGCCAGTAGCCCTGCTGAGTCTGCAGGTAGCCCTGTTGAGTCCGCACATAGCCCTGGGGAGACCGCACATATCCCTGCTGAGTCTGCATGTAGCACGTAGTCCTGGTGAAACCACACACGGCACTGGTGAGACCCTGCACAGCCCTAGAGAGATCGCACATAGCCCTGTTGAGACCACACACCGCCCTGGTAAGACCATGCATATCCTCCTGAGACTCTGCACAGCCCTGGTGAGATAACACACAGCCTTCCTAAGACCCCCACACAGCCCTCCTGAAATCCTCCGCAGCCAACCTAAAACTCTCCACAGCCCTCCTGAGATAAACCACTGAAGACATCAGGCCAGCACCCCGGAGCAACACAGAGTATGTAACTTTGTATTATTCTGCATTGTTGCATAATGTATTGCTGGGATTTGTAGTCCTCTAGAGCTGTTCGCCATTTGGCATTGCTGTATAATGTATAGATGGGATTTGTAGTCCTCTATAGCTGCTGGTATTCTGCATTTCTGCACAATGTATTGCTGGCATTTGTGGCCCTCTATAGCTGGTGCCATTCTGCATTGCTGTATAATGTATTGCTGGGATTTGTAGTCCCTCTACAGCTAAGACCTTATTTTCTATCAGTGCCCCTCCCAAGACTAGACTCTGGATCTGCCCCTGTGTGGCAGACGCTGTAGCCGGGGGGTGTCAGCACCTTGGTGGTTAATGCCCCCCCCCAAGTAGTGGAACGCTAGGGCCCAGTCACAAGTGTTCCACTGGTAGTTCCACCACTTGGGGGTGCACGGACAGGAGGAAGAGGGCCCCGTTAACTTCCTCGGCTCCCAGCATGCAGCAGGCCAACTCATCACAGCTCCTTCTAATGGTGGTGGGGGGTTGGGGGGGAGGGCCCTACATGGTTTCTTGCTCCGGAGCCCTGAAGTTTCTAGTTACGCCTCTGGCTGGAAACCATTAGATGCATATATATGCGTTTAGAAAACCATTTTAAACTTATACAAACGCATCTAAACACACCTAGTGTGGATGCAGCCTAACTCTAGCATGATGTATGTTGGACTTGTGGTATATAGGGTAGATGCCTTCAGTTAGGGTTGGTGTACAACTGTAGCGGGATGTATGTTGGACTTGTGCTATGTAGGGTCGTTGCCTGCAGTATGTGTTTGTGTATTACCATAGCAGGATGTACAGTATGTTGGACTTGTGTGTTGGACTTGTGCTATGTAGGGTAGTTGCCTGTAGTTAGGGTATTACTGTAGCAGGATGTAGTACAGTATATGTTGGACTTGTGCTATGTAGGGTAGTTGCCTGCAGTTAGGGTATTACTGTAGAAGGATGTACAGTATGTTGGAATTGTGCTATGTAGGATAGTTGCCTGCAGTTAGGGTATTACTGTAGCAGGATGTAGTACAGTATGTTGGACTTGTGCTACGTAGGGTAGTTGCCTGCAGTAAGGGTATTACTGTAGCAGGATGTACAGTATGTTGGACTTGTTCTACGTAGGGTAGTTGCCTGCACTAAGGGTATTACTGTAGCAGGATGTACAGTATGTTGGACTTGTGCTATGTAGGGTAGTTGCCTGCAGTTAGGGTATTACTGGAGCAGGATGTAGTACAGTATGTTGGACTTGTGCTATGTAGGGTAGTTGCCTGCAGTAAGGGTATTACTGGAGCAGGATGTACAGTATGTTGGACTTGTTCTATGTAGGGTAGTTGCCTGCAGTATGCAAAGAAGAACTCTGGGCAAAACCTTTATTTTTCACCACACCGCAAGGGTTAAGTGCTCATTTTGGTCTAGAGTCTGAATTCAAAAATATATACTCATCTGATCCTCAGTCCTGCCTGGTTGCTAGACCGGTCCAAGCAGCCTCTTTCCCCTGGGCTCCAGCAGTCTAAGCACAGTTGACATCCTAACATCTAATGCAAGTCTGTTGACATATCAGATGTGAGGACGCCGAGGGACACGGAGGGGGAGAGAGGTGAGCACTGACTGCTGCAGGACTGAGGATCAGGTGATCATATCGTCTGTATTCCGGCCCCAAGACAAAATGAGCACTTAAACCTACAAACAAATCTGCTTTTGTTCATCTTAATTATATGAGGGTGGGGGGAAATAGTAGTTTACAAAAGAAAGATAACATTCTGTTGCTTTGTGTTTGGCTCAAGGACAATGCATTTCTTGAAGATCAATAAGTAGTTCCTGCAGTAAATGTAACATCTAAAGACTGGTAAGCTGCAATATGTAAAACTTTTCTTCTGGGGTTTAGTTATTCTTAAAGCTACACTCCCAGATGGACACATGAGAAGGCCACTTATTTTAGGTTAGCCTGGGCTTACCAAGTCATTCAAACAGCCCTGCAGAACAATTACAGTGATATTAAAGTCCAAAGGTTTGTAATGCTGATGAAATCAATGAAATCACTTACAATGGATGCTGCTCCTTGATGTTCAAAAGTTTTCGTTTCCAGCAGAATCAGCTGCTCCCCTTAACACTGGTCCTAATATCCTGTTTTGGGGTGGCTCCTTTCCCTTTCAGGGTCCTATGGGGCCACCATTTTGTGTTTAAGCTAGTAAGCTGTTTGTGTCTCCACAAACACAGCAAGACAATCCTCTCACTTCCTTTCTGCTCTCCACTTCTCCCTCATCTTTGCTCCAAGCTAGCGGATGGAGAGCTGCTGGAGCCTGCTCTGTCCTTTATAATCTTATACTGGACAGGAAGTTCAGGGAAGCAGAGTTAAAGGAGAACTATGGGCTTCTATCTTTTCTTTATTATTGCATTCCTTAGGCTAAATAAGTAAATTGTGTAATTTACTCCTATTAGCCAAAATGCAACCTAAGCCTGTAAACCCTTCTTTAAGATGGTGGGCGGGGCTAAGCGCCGCAATGAGGAGAGATCCCGACAATGCTGCCGGGATCCTCGCCACTGATCTTCGTCACTGTGACTGACAGTGATTCTTGAGAGTCACGAATATATGGACATGCGCAGCAGCTCTGTGCACACAGCTCTCTCCTTACCTCTCTCTCTCTCTCCCTGCCCTGTGTGACACTGACATGCTAAAATTACTGTGGATCGCTGATGAGAGAGGGGAAAGAGGGCTCTCTCTTCAGCATTTACTACAAATGGGCAAGTCCATATATGGTGAATGTTGTCACTGGGGAAGGAGGGGATCAATGCACTGCACACTACACGTGAAGTAGGCGGGGCAGATGGAGAGGAGGGGGAGGGGATCAAGGGCTACACAGCAGCGTGTCTGGAAGGCTGGCACAGAGGGCGGGGACGTACAGGTAAGGAGAGAGCTGTGTGCACAGAGCTGCTGCACATGTCCATATATTCGTGACTCTCAAGAATCACTGTCAGTCACAGTGACGAAGATCAGTGGGGAGGATCCCGGCAGCATTGTCGGGATCTCTCCTCATTGCAGCTCTCAAGAATCACTGTCAGACCCGAGCTATTCTCACTAGACAATCCGAAGCTCTGTACGAGAAAGGGGATAAGAATGGGAAGCTCATGGCAATGTTGGTGGCAGAGCAGAGAAACCAGACAGTGGTTCCCTGTATTAGGGCGCTAGATGGCTCACTAAAATCTGATCCGGCTGATGTTCTCTGGGAATTTGTTGTCTTCTACAAGGCTCTTTACCAGCGGATTCCTCAGTATGATGTAAGTCAATTAGACATACTTCTCGATTCGGTGGACATGCCACGGCTGTCAAACGCTGATAGGGAGCTGCTGGAGAGGGCCTTCACGGAGGAGGAGATTCTAGAGGCTCTTTGATCATTTCCAAACAATAAATCCCCGGGCCCAGACGGGATACCAGCGGAATGGTAAAAAAAATACGAGGAGGAACTGGTCCCTAGGCTATTGAGTCTCTATGATAATTGCTTACGCACGGGACACTTGCCCCAATCTATGTATGATGCCCACCTGGTCCTTATAGCCAAACCTCATAAGGACCCGGTGTTATGTTCCTCATATAGACCAATCTCGCTCCTTAACATGGATCTTAAAATACTGACGAAGATTCTGGCCACCAGACTGTCACGCGTCATAGCTAGTGTAGTCTCCCCAGACCAGACCGGATTTATTCCACATAAGTCTACTGACATTAACCTAAGACGTGTGTATACACACACCCAAATAATTCACGATAATCCCGGTACTAGAGCCATAGTCTCCTTGGACCTCGAAAAGGCTTTCGACTCTGTAGATTGGCACTATCTGCAGACTGTGCTAAAAAAATTGGGATTTGGCACCAACTTCTGTAAGTGGGTTACTATCCTTTATAATCAACCTAGAGCTGCCATTAAGATGGGTGCGGCACTCTCTTCGAGTTTCCCGATTTTACGAGGCACAAGACAGGGATGCCCGCTCTCCCCTGGTCTGTTTGCCTTGGCGATCGAACCAATAGCAAGTGCCATTCGTCAGTCCAAGGGGATCTGTGGTCTCTGTGTAGGGGGGTTGGAGGAAAGGGTGGCCTTATATGCAGACGACATGATATTGTTTCTAGCTGATATGGATCAGTCGTTGGTAGAGTCCCTCGATATTTTACAAAGATTCACTACATACTCAGGGCTGTCTGTTAATTGGACCAAATCCCAGTACCTCCCCTTGGACCCATTGAATCACTCAGACATTTCACAGCATGCACAACTACAACAGGTTTCAGCACTAAAATATTTAGGCCTGACGATTTCTACATCCGTAGCAGAATTTATGACTCTCAATGTCTCCCCGGTCATTGCCCAGTTCAAAAACCGCCTCTCAGCTTGGAAGAACTTACCTCTATCTCTGATAGGTAGAGTTAATCTGATTAAGATGAAATTACTCCCGTAATTGTTATATACCCTTCGTAACTCACCGATCTGGATCCCGAGGAGGGTCTTTAGAACCATAGATACATTGCTTTCAGAGTTCCTTTGGAATGGGAGGGCGCGTAGAATCAAACTATCAATCCTACAGCTGACCTGGGGGGAGGGAGGGTTGGCGGCCCCTAACTTTTATTCATATTTTTTGGCTGGTCAATTAATAGTCGCCAATAAGTGGCTCACGATGCGGGACCTAGACCCCGGAGTCACCTTGGAGGCCGCAGTAGTAGGATCATATGAAGCCCTGGGACACCTGGTGTATAGGGGTAGGCACTCCCCCGCATCGTCAGACTCCCTCCATGAGGGCGGTCATAATGGCTTGGAATTCACTGGAGGGACGAGCTCCGGAGTCTGGGCTGACGTTCTCCCCACATACACCCTTGTGGCGGAACCCCCACCTTAGTCATTTTGCAACCATATTGGATCCAGTGGTATGGGCTTCTAGGAAGGTACTTACATTAAGTGACATAATTCTGGATGGACATCTGAGATCGTTTGAGGACCTTAGATCGGCATACCATTTGCCTAATAGATATCTGTTTCGTTACCTCCAACTGCGCCATGCCTTCTCCGCACAGTTCTCTGGGGGCCGTTTGACCCTCTCAGTCTCTAGAATTGAATCCTTGACCCGCACGGAAGGGCTTGTCAAACCGTTGTCGACAATATACAAACTGCTGTCACTTAGAGGGCGGGAATCCTTGCAGGGGTGCCAGAGGGCCTGGAGGAATGACTGTCCGGACTTGGATCAGGGAGACGAGGAGGAGATCTGGGACACTCCTATGACCACTCTGATATCCGCAAGGGACAGATTAATTCAATATAAAATAGTTCACAGAGCATATTTTACGCCAGCTAGACTGGCTAGGATGCGTTCCTCTGAAACGGCTACCTGTTGGCGGTGCCCCTATGAACCAGCGGACCTAATACATGTGTTATGGTCCTGTCCTAAAATCCAGGAATATTGGAGGGGGGTAGCTGATGTGGTTACAGATCTCATGTGTACTCCAATTCCAATGTCTATCAAAACCTGTATGTTGGGCATCATAGATGACCTTGTTCCCTCAGTAGCGTCTCGTACACTCCTGACCTATTTATTGTTTTATGCCAGGAAAGTCCTGGTTCTACACTGGAGGAAGCTGGAGCCACATACCCTGGGAGCCTGGAAGTCCATAGTAAATGCCTCCCTACCATTACACAAAGCTACGTATGAGGGTGCCCCCAAAAATGTGAAAACATTTGGTCTGGCTGGATAGAGTCCACTGCTACGCTGGGAATTGAGTAGATAATCCTCAATCCTTTTCACATCCTGCAGATTTCAGCAGCGATAGTGCTGGGTGAGTGGCGGTGAACGTAGAGTTCCCCTTCCTGCTGGTTGGTAGCTCGTTGTACTGTCATTAAGGAAAGATGATACAAAGTAATAAGTAATGACCCATACATTTGAGGCGGAGTTCCTGGAGAGTGGGTAGGAGTATTGGAGAATAAGGGATCCGTAATGTGCCTAGGGGGGGGGATGCTGATCGGGGATTGTTTATGCGTACCGTGTGTGTATTTTGGGCATATGTTATGCCGTACTGTGTGTTATGTTGTAATTGAGGCACTATGTTAGTGCCCTGTTTATTTGTATCATAAACTGCAAAATGAATAAAAAGATTTATTAAAAAAAAAAAGAATCACTGTCAGTCACAGTGATCTCTCCTCATTGCGGCACTTAGCCCCACCCACCATCTTAAAGAAGGGTTTACAGGCTTAGGTTGCATTTTGGCTAATAGGAGTAAATTACACAATTTACTTATTTAGCCTAAGGAATGCAATAATAAAGAAAAGATAGAACCCCATAGTTCTCCTTTAAGAGAGTTACAGCCAGCTGTGTTGAAACATGATGACTGTAAGTCGTTGGGTAAATTTTAGGAAAAACTTTGCAGGGGAATATATATTTGTTTGATCTGGATTCATTATTGAAAAAAAGTTTTACAGGGTTATTCACTAAGCTGCCGGAGGCAGCCAAGTGAATAACCAAGCCATAGTGAAGTGAGCTGAACAACGTTCGGCTATTCAATACGGCTCAGTACGGCTGCCTTCGGATGCACTTCAATGAGCCGAACATGTGCTGAGCTGAAGTGCAGAAGGAGTTCGTCTCAGCCGATACAACATCTGGATCAGCTGAGCCGAAGCTTCAGTAGCTCACTCGCTGCTGTTCGCCCCTATTCTCATAGAGGCCGAACGGCAGTGAGTGAATAGCCATTCTTCTCGGTACCTCTGTGGTACCGAGCAGAATATCAAATAGTGAAAAAAGTTGGGGGAAAAAAGGTTAAAAAATGTAAATAAATAATAAATTAAAAAAAGAAACAAAGATTTTTTTTTTTAAGAAAAAAAAACCAATAAAAAAACCCCAATTGGGCGGCCCAACTGTTTCCTATTGGCCATCACCTGCTAGAGTCTTCTGGCAGATCCCGGCCAATGAATAACAACTGGGTGGATAAATTGCCTTCGGCAGGCCGTTTACCCCACTTTGGCTGTCACTTCAGGTCAGTTGAGGCGAAGCATATGCCTTCAGTTCGACTGAGCCGCTCGGCCGCCTTCGGGAGCTGTACCGGCTATAGTGAATTGCCCGTACAGAAGCCCTTCGGTTCGACTGAACCAAAGGGCTCCTGCAACCGAAGCTAGCCGAAGGATCAGCCGAAGCTTCGGCTGATCCTTCGGCTAGCTTTGTGAATAGACCTCTCAAAGTTTAATAATAATTTTAATCTGAAGTTACCATTTGCATATGGAGAGCTTACAAGAGGAAATGGCTAAGTGGGAGGTTAAAGCAATTCAGATTTTGGGACTCTACCAAATACATACATATGCAACGTACAAATACACATACATACACAACTACCTTAGAATACTTGGTAAAGTGTGTTTAATGTTGAGGCAATCATTTTTAGCAGCACTCACAATTTTACTTATAGACACTTCTTAGGTATGATTTGTATGTCTGTACTAACTGCTGGGGGGAAAAAAAATTCATCATGAAATATTTGGTTTACATAAGTCACACTCTTCTTAAACAAGCTAGACAATACAATACAGTTGTCTTATTAATTGATATTTATTTATTTCAATTGGTTATGGAAAAGAACAATAATGAATAAAGGTTAAACTGCCTTTCCAAAATTCCAATCAGCAGGAGATAAATTGGTGTTTCTTTATGACCCTGACCATCCTCATGTTGTTTCTAGGTTCAAATTGTTATAAATTAAACGAGAATGATATACTATAACAGAATATATTGTATAGTATTCTGTAAAAGTATATGGTTGTGATACAATGGCAAATTATGTTTACAAAATAAAAAGACAGTGTGGATAATAAATATATGGAATACTAGTATACTATACTAGAATAATGTAGTGTATTATACCAGTATAAGAAATGTGTACACATTGATTGGTGAGCATTGGTAAAAGTAACAGTATACTATACTAGAATATATAGTATATTACACTAGTACATCATACGGATAGACAATGGAAGGGGTAGGCAACCTCAACACTTCAGCTGTGGTACTATAAGTCCCATGAGGCATTGCAAGACTTTGACAGCCACAGGCATGATTCTCAGAGGCATGATGTGATTGCAGCTGGGGTGCCAAGGTTGCATACCCGTGGACTATAAGATGCAATGCAATAAGGCTTGTTTAATGTAATAGTGCTTAGAGAAAATGTCATGTAACATACCAACTAATCAGCTCCAAGCATTCACTAGTGCACTAGACGATTGAATTGCTGATCTCTGGTTGCTTTTGGAACATTACATCATTGCTCTTTGCTATGAACAGAAAATGTGATAATTAAGTCAAAATGGTTATCAATGGTATCTAAACTTTAATTAGGAATGAAATGGACAGAACACCTTTAAAGGATCAGTGTCACCAATACCTTTGTGCTCATTTACACTGGCATACTAATATGAAAAAAGGCACCCCAATAGTACTAAGTTTATATATGATGGGACATGAATATGATATCCCTGTTACAAGGTTTAAAAGTACACTTCATTCAGGCTAAGATATTTAAAGTCATGTGGGGCATAGATTAGCTTCCCAGGACTTTTCGACCTGGAAATGTTGAACTACATTAGGTAAAACCACTGTGTAAAATCACCCCTGTTCTCAAACGCCTTTCTGCAAGTCTGAGATGCAGCAGCCACAGATTCAGTAAGCTAATGGACTTGATGTCTTCAGTACAATTGCAATGTTTCCCCATCTTGCTCTGGCAGTTTACTGAGGGTCCATTCACACTTTGCCATTCTGATGCGATGTGTTAACGTGTGTTGTGTCATGTGTTAATGTGCATCTCATTAAGACAGTCAATTAATTTTGAATCGGCTGCCAATGCTTCAGAACAGACAAAAAATGGACATGCAGCATTTTTGTTTGACGCGGCGCATCACGACAAATGCTAGTGCGATACCGAAGGTTGTGGTGTGCTGCAAAGCATAGGTGTCAAAGTTGCATTGGGGTGCCATTGAAAATGAATGATACTGCAACATGCTAAGAAATATAATATGTGTTAATGTGAACTGCGGTTCCTACTTTGGAGAAGTTAAATGGGCCCTGAATGATTTTATTTTCCTGGAATAGCTGGTTAACCTAGTTCCAGATTTGTGTTATTAGTAGGACTGGTAATGATTAAACTTTTCGTGTTCGATTAATCAAAATGTTTTCAAATCGATTAATTTCGATTAATTATAACGCACATACAGATCCAACTACATTGGCCTATACACATACAGCACAGCAATAAAGTAATAAAATGAACTAGGATCACACTAATCCAGCACGTCATTAATCTAACATGCCCCACTCAATATGGCAGCCGCTTGAGTGGGGAAACTCAGAATAATAATGTGCTGGATTAGTGTGATCCTAGTTCATTTTATTACTTCATTGCCGTGCTGTATGTGTATAGGCCAATGCTGGCGCTCGTGCAGAAAGTTTCTTGGGCAAACTCACCGGCCCAAGTGACTCCGTCGGCTAATGACGTCACAGGACTCCACCCCCCTTCCCTTCGTTAGGCGACGGAGCCACTTGGGGAAAGGGGGAGGAGTCCGGTGACGTCGATATCCGTGACGTCACCGGATCGCTGACCGGACTCCCGGAAGCCAGCGGAGAGGTGAGTGTTTTCATTAGCGATCAAAATAATTTGAATCGATCAAAAAGTTTAACGATTAAACGAGAAATTAATCTTTAATTTCCACAGCCCTAGTTATTAGCTATATTTTTTTTATTTAATTTAATTTTGGTTAATGCCATTTGACTGCCAATTTCCAGCAAACTATATACCATTATTAGTAAACATGCAAAAAAAACCTTTTTTAAAATACAAATAACAATGAAGTACAACTCCAGCAGAGATTTTGAGTGCAGATGGGTTAGCATATCTGTAGCAGTTTTACTGCTGGCTATATTTAGTTGGGTATATTTCCCCTCACTTCCTACTTGGCACTGCACCCTTTCCTTTTGAGAAACATTAATTGGGACATAAAGTGAATTAAATCTCTCCCACTGGGGCACAGAGGGTACTTTAAAGTGACACTGAACTCAGGAGTTACACTTTAAAAAAGCATTTCAAGTACCCTATTAACAAAAATGTAGTGTATTTGTGTATCACTCGGCTGTAGATACTCAAATCATCTCTGAATTCCTTCTGGAGGGGGGGGGGGGGCTACCTTTTAAGCCCCATGGTCTCTGTGCGTGTCGTAAAGTAGTTACCGCTCCTAGCTCGCTCCTCTGATGGACTACAATAACAATACAAACTAGTAAACTAAACCTGAGATTGTAGTCATTACAGGAGCGAGCTTGGGGACAGGGACCATGGGGAAGAATAGTAGCCCCCCTCCAGAAGGAAGGACAGTGTCGGCACCAATTCAGAAATTATTTAAAGAGATACAGCCGAGTGATACACAAATAAGATACATTTTTGTTAATATGGTACTTGAATGCATTTTTAAAATGTGACTCCTGAGTTTAGAGTCACATTAATATTTTAGTGTAAATTATAAAAAAAGTGCATAGCATCCAACCAGAAAACAGCTTTCAACCCTTTAGTTTAGCAAGACTACTGCAGCTGATTTCTGATTGTTGTTTTTTTTTTTATGGGTTACTCTACATCTTCACTTTTTGGACAATGTAACAACACAAGGCACATAGACCTTTATTATGTAACAGATACATGATCTAGTTACCCAGTTCAACTAATCAGCTTTCAGTAGGTTAGTGTCGTAGACTATTGTTATTTACATTGCACTTTGCTTTTTGCCATTTTAAGTAAACATACTAATGCCAGTGTAATGGAGCAACGAGGCCAAATGACGGTGTTGTCAGGGTAAGGTCATGGATTGTACTAAGGCAACATATATGGCCTAGGTTGGTAAAATGCTGGAGTGGGCAGCAGAGGGTTGATTCGTTTTTCATTATTTTTCATGTCTTCCCATTGTAAGTTTTCAGGGAGTAGGTTTTTTTCTATTGTTGGTTACATATGAAACTGTAGTTCTGTGGTTACAGGGGGCACAATGAAAGTGGCCTAAGCCTTTGCATATTTGGGATCTGGCAAGTTAAGGAGAGACAGTTTCTGCTACAGTTTGGTTTAAGTGCCAATATCTTAATACATCTCCAGAAGACTATCATTTTTCACTTGTGTACTGGCTGTGCTCATGGGGGTAAGGTTACATCTGCAAAAACCTGGCATGAACAGGCAATGGGACTGACCAGCATAGTCCACAAAGAACCTGAGATCAGTTAGATTTCCCTAATGTCATTTAAGCACTGTAAGTGACACTGCTTCTTTAAAGGGACAAGCCTAGTTTCTGTATTCTGCATACATTTATTCAATATATATTAAAAATACAAAGTTAAAGCATATTCACAGGACATAACCAGCAACGGGCAGCTTCCAGATACAAAAAGCAGCTTGTGGGGACATTTTGTAGCAGTTATTTAGGATAAAACTATATTAAAAAAAAAATCACAAACATTACGGAAAGTTTTAGTGTTAGTGAAATGTATTTGCAGTAAAGCATTGAGGAAAAAATATATCATTGCACATTTCAACCAAGTACATGAAAAGCCAGATATTCAAAGGGATACCACTCTGCTTAACAAGTGTTCACTCTTGCACAGATAGGCTAAAATATCACTTTTATAAGCTCTTTTCTTGTTATCACATGTTTTATATATATATTTATATAATATTTGATTCTATTTTTTTATTTTTTTTTAACATACGCCTTAAAGCCTTAATAGACGTGTCCCCTGTTTCTTCTTCCTCCGAGTGTCATCAGCTAAGAATGGTTGTCCGATACGCAAATAAGCCTGGTGAAAGTAAACATTTTACATAAAACCCCATCAGTTCATCAGTAAGTCCATCATGCTGCGGCTCTGTCTTCTCAGCTAGCTGGAAAGATTGAAGCCCCCAAAGTCAAAGGCTAAAATCTGTCCAAGCTATGGAGTAAACTGATTCACAGTTTAGGGGTTTGGAATTGTGAATGGAAACTTCCTGTGAGACAGCCATTTTCAATATGACTTGCAGTGCTTTTACCTAAAAGTGCAAAGTCTTTTGCTACTAAAATAAAAGGCAGAAAATAAGCATTTCTTGGTGTATTTGTCCTTGAACAAGCGCTTCTTTAAAACATCAACATACAGACTAGACAGAGCATAAAAATCAAACATTTGCGTGCACAAGACACTGCTGCAGTTAATCCTGTCTGACATTTTTTGCAGAATTTTTAGAGACCACAATGGTCAACAATATCTTCTCCGTCGTTTTAACAAAAGACATTTTCAGAGGTGTTCTACTTTCTGTGGTCTTTTTTTTTTTTTCCTCTTTTCGTTTTATGTATACATGAAACATGACCAGACTTGGGACTCACAAAACAATATGTAGAAGGTGCAGAACTAACTTTAAAATAAAAATTTAAAAAACAAAAACCAACAACATGGAAGCATAAACTCTATTTTGTGTGTTTACTCTGCATAGCTGAATTCTATGTAACGCTCATGGTTGTGGAAGGACAAGACATGATGAACCTCCACTGGACTGCTGGCGCTGCCATAACCATGAGTGTTATCACAAGTCCTGTACAAAGATTTGATGATAGAAATATGATTTTCCATGTCTTCTACTCACTAGATGATAAAAAAAATCAGGTTTTGGAGGCATTCAAAAAAACTTGAAAATAATATTAAAAATATTAATAATAAAAAAGAGATGATTGGATCATTTACAAGCAGCTCATCCTGGCATCTTTAGAAAGGGCAGCAGTGGTGGTGCTCCCATCTATAAGGTAAACAGCTGTGCTCGATTTTGAGTGGCTGAAGGTATCATCGCCCCCATTGTTGTTGACCTCACAGTCCTGACGCTCAGTGGGGATGGCCCACGTAGAGGGGCGCCATCGTTTCAGCGAGTATGGTGTCTTTACTCTCTTCTTAATCTTCTCGCCTGAGCCGGCCCGACTGTCTGATAGTGTATCACCTAAAAAACAAAATAAGTTAGGCTCAGTAGATGATAATTTATCCTGGGAAATTCCTTTATAGGGATACTCTTTTAAAGCAATATATATACCTACTATAAGAAAGATAAATAGAATAGCATAGGGCACGCATAGGAAAAGGGTAATACAAGTCACAATGGCAACAGGTTCTCAAGGACCAAGGTAACATGCTGCAACCCTATTTTCCTGCAAAGCACTGCTTACTGATTGTAGTATTCTTGAAATAGCTGAAATGTATTCTTTATCTTATCCTTCTCTACTCTGAAGCTATTAGTGTAAACCAAGGAATGTTTGTGAATCAACATGATTCTTATAGAGCTATAAAAACACCTTGCTTAAAGTGAAACTAAACTCAGGAGTTAAACCTTAAAAATGGATTTAAGTACCTTAACTATTAACAAAAAGTTAGCCGATTTGATCATCACTGTAGATCCTCAAATCAGCTCTGAATTGGTGCTGACACTGTCTCTTCTTTTGGAGGGTGGCTACTTTTGTTCCCCATGGTCCCTGTGTGTGTTGTAAAGTAGTCACAGCTTCAAGCTTGCTCTCGTGATGGACTACAATCGCAATACAAAATAGTAAACTAAACATAAGAGTTTAGTTCATCACAGGAGCGAGCTTGGAGCAGTGGCTACTTTACAACACATACAGGGACTTCTCGGACTGGTAGAACCTTTAAACTGCTCTCTATGGTACATCGTACCTTATTGGGTCTATTACTTTATTTTGCTCATAAAGCCATATTTCTATATAGGAGCAAATCTGAGGCTCCCACATTGGACTTCTGGAACAAAGATAATAAACGCTATGCTGCAATTTTACAAAGAAACCTATGAAAGCAGGGGATGCAAGAATCCCAAAGGGTTGGCTGTTTATGTCCTTTTATTGAACCATTGCAAGTAAACCAAAGAAAACCTTGAGTTATACTGGAGTCTTATTGACTCTAAGGAAGAAAGCTTATGTGTGCCTTGTTATTGTTCTATTTCTATTTTGTATTATTTTATTTTCTACACTGAACCAATCAATAGAAGTAATTAAAAAAAATAATAATAGGGTTTCGATCCCAACAGTGATGTACTACGTCATCATTAGGTGCATGTAACACTTACATTGTGTGCTGCAGTTATCCATAATACTGGAGGTGGACAAGTCAAGGGAGTTCGGTCTCTGTGCTCTCCTTGTATTGCGCTGTCTGTGTTCTACAGAAGGAACCTGTGCTCCTGTATCTTGCTGTACACACTGGCTGCTGTTGTTATTGTTATTTGAGTTTACCCTGCTGGTCTCCTGTGGCCGATCCCTCCTTTCAACTAGTCGGTCTAGTACAGACTCATCCTGCCCAGCCTGTTGTTCTCTCCTCAGCAGTGGCTCATTCTCATCTGGACTAGAGTTGATGTTCAGTCGGCTCCCCTCACCTCGGAACTGGTCTTGTGCCCTTTGGGCCATTGAGTTGGTATTGGGACCTAAGACTATGTTTGAATGCTGGCTTGAGGGCCCCTGAGAGTTCACATAGCCTGTCCTACCTGCAGCTGTGGTAACTGTCACCACATGAGGTTCTGCAGCACTCACTGTGTTCATTTTGGCCACTCCTGTCTCGACATGCTTCAAGTTAGATTTGTGCTTGCTGCCAAATTTAAGTCTAGACTCTTTGCCGGAGGATTTAGTATTTAGTTGAAGGGTGGTAGGTCTTTTGGGAAGGTTTTGCTGCTTAGGAAGAGGATAGAGTTGTGCAGGATGTATGTCTTGAACTAAGCAAGCTTGACCATTGCCCACTTGGGTAAAATCCTGCTGACCCGTGGATTCCACTGCCAGCTTAATTAGTGGGTAAAACAGGTTGGAGCTGGTGCTACTCAGAAGATCAGACCCACTGAATTGTTTGAGGGAATGTTCCATAAGGTTCTCATCAGAGCTTTCCTTCAAGTTCTTATCAACTTCTTTTGGATCTAGCTTATTAGTCTCTAAGTCTTCCTCTGTAAGCTGCAGACAAACCGGAGTGGGTCCAGTAGGCTGCATGCCATGCATAGTGTCATCTGAGTACTGGACCTCTGATATTGTGGTCATACCAGTGCTTGGTGTGAGCCCAGTAGTGTTGGTAGTGGTAGTGTTAGTTGACAAGCTGGTCACACTGGTCTCCGGGCTTGGGAGACGTGCCTGAGCCTGTTGGCGCTCATAATTAATAGAGTTCCGATTCTTCTCACTTGTAGTAAGAGGAGTGCTGGACATGGAGTTCTCAGATGAAATGTTCTTTACTATACTGTCAGGGTTGTGCACAGAATCTTCAATATAAGATGATGATGAATAATCCGGGTATGGGCCAATCTTTGCTACTCGTCGACTTTGTGATAGATTGCTTCAGCGACAAAAATTAGAGAAAAATATTTTAATACAAATCATAATCACCAATAATATAAATTATTAAATTAAAACCAATAATACATTAAACCATTCTACACAGTTTTCCTGTCTATCTATTTATCTATGAATGTTTTTTTCTCTAAACATTTCTTTTACAATTCTTGTTTTGGAGAAGACACTCTCAACATGTTATGACAGAACCCATATACATTCAGTAAAACACAACTAATACATAATTCCCAGGGACTTTTCAACGATATTACTATATGGTACTGATAATTCTCAGACCATCTCTCATTGCAATACACATACCGCTCATTCTGCACAGCTGTAGATGTTGGGTTGATGGTTGGGCTCACTGACTTATTCCTCTCCCAGATCATCATTAGCTCCGCCATTCTCTCCTCTGCACACTGTGCTGTAAGCCTGGCTTCTGCATCCTGATCCCAGCAATCATCAATTGTTTCTTTAAGTGATCTCACAGCCTGTAGAGAATGTAAATAATTTGTTATAATACATAAAGGAACAACAAGTACAAGAAATTATTTGTGCCCTAGGTGAGCTCCCTAGTTTAATAAATAGAGCAGTAAACAGTGACATAAGTATTTTATATTTTATGTTCTTGCCATGTAGCATTGCCTCATTATGAGATGCAATTCTTCCAAGATTCATATGCAGAATCCACTAGAGGGTGCAGCTTTATTCTTTACCACATAGTGGATTTCCCATTGGAATACATGGAGAATCATATGCAGCTTTTTACACTGGAAGATCTGCTGTTAACAGAAGCTGAAACTTTAACAGATGTGCTAGGGGTGGATGCTCTCCTTTTGGGGCCTTGAAGTAAAAAAAAAAACACACACACACACACACAGGTTGCACAATGTCCAAGGCCATCGAGTGCTTTTGTTCAAACCCATTTGTCCCCTATTTGTTTACTGAACTTGTTGCTCACTTGGATGTATCTAATTTCAGTTTGGTACTATTATATTTTGCACATTGTAAATGGGTGCCTTAGTATTTACCACATTACTTTTCGGTGTGATAGTATTTGCAACACTAGTATCACTGTGACTAAGACAAAAGTGATCATCACTTTTGTTTGCCTGATGAAGGAACCGGACAGGTTCAGAAACGTTGCCACGCATGGTGATATGACATGCTAAGAATGAATAAAAGGATTTCGTTTTGAAGAAAGCTTGGAGTGCTGGTGACAATTTATTCTGTTTTGCAAGGATCAGGTTAAGGGTTCATTTTTATGGCTCGGATTGAAAGTTAGATGCCATGGTTAGCCAGAGAGAATAATAATTATTTTAGGGTTACAGCTAAGTTTAAGGATACTCTTAGGATTTAGGTTTAGGTGATGTTGGGGTTATGGATCAGTGAATATTACTCCTTTGGGTGTGCCAATTACATGTTTAAGGTGTGATAAATATATATTTTTTTGAGTCTCATTAAAGGGTGTTAATACCCAAAATGGTAGTACTCTGTATATAAATTTCTTTATATGTTTGACATTAATGAGTGGCTGCTGGACCCGAGTGCTGTCACACAGGAGGACACATACTCCCCCCAGTGAAAGGAGGGGCAGGGGCATGCTGGCAATGTGAATAAAAGTGCATTCGGGGGGGGAGAGGATTTGGGGTTCAGGTTGCCCTTTACATAGACACTGTCACACTTTTCCCTTTAAACTCCATTTAAAACAACATGTCCATCTAAAGCTGGCCATACACTGCTTAGATTTTCAAAGGAACTTTTGTATGAAAGAACGCTCGTTTGACTTTCTATAAGCTGATGTGGTCAAATCGAAAATCAATTTCGGCCATAGTGATGAAAAAACTTGAAGGAACAGGATGGACATTTTTAAATTAAATTCTACAGTGAACATGGTGTTCTTTCAGGGAAACTCCATTCATTCCAAAATGGAACATTAAAACCAAAACGAAACTTCAATCAATGTTCTATTATTGGGTGGTAAAGAAAGATCTTTCATAGGAATGTTTATTCGGAAATTTACCTCGTGTGTGGCCAGCTTAAGACTAGCCTGTGACAACACTACTGTGTTAGGTTGAACTTTTTTAAATCTGACTATGTGATATTACTGCAAAATGGATAGCGTTGTCACCCTGTAAAAGGAAGTGGAAAGATAATAGACCTACTGCCAGGATCAACACATAGTACAACTACATCACGGGGGGACTCAGTAAAACAAAAACAGCTGTGTTAATGCTAGTGACAGACTGTTTCATATAAAGGTGCCCATACACTGCTCGATTCTCGTACGAGAATCGGGCAAAATCCCGCGATCGTACGAGAATCGAGCAGTGTGAACTAAGACATGCGACCGTTTCTACTGTACGGTCGCACGTCTTTTGTCGAGCCAACATGCTTGAAAACCAGCCGAGAATCGTACGATTCTCGGCGGGTTTCTAGCCTGCTAGCCCGATAGCTGCGGAACGGGCCAGTGTGCGCACGCGCACACTGCCCGTTCTGCATTGCCGTCATCGGAAGCCCGCCCCTCTGCGGGGCGGGCTTCCGATGATCGCAAGTACGATCTGCCCGTCCAAGGTGGGCAGATCGTACGGGCTTTTAATGAGCATACGACCATCGCAAGACAAAAGTCTTGCGATGGTCGTAAGGTGTATGGGCACCTTAAGTCATTTTCATTCTACTATTCCCACAATAAAGTTATTTGTGTTAAAATATTAAAAAGGATATATATTTTTGCTTTTAACCCTTTCGCTGCAATGGATGTATGTACTAAGTCATTGGCAGCACAACTTCCGGTTGCTAGCGCAGCTCCCTCAGCCGTGTGTCAGCTGTCTTATGGAAGTGGTTTGGGCTGCCCGATCACTTCCATATGTGCAGTAGTGTACAGAAAGTGCCAATGATCCTGTGTTACAGCGTACCACAAAACACATACCATATGTTGTGATGCAATAGGTTAAAAATGCTACAAGCTCAACCTACTCTATATGGATAACTGCACATTAATGGTCGAAATACCACACATTAATGGGTGTGCAGTGACCCACCACAATGGAACACTACAGTTTGAAGGAGACTGTAGTCTATCATAAAGTTACCAGTCACTGCAATATTTATGACCTGGCTTTCAATCAGACCCAGACTGGAGTGAACAAAAGTTAAGTACCCGACTACAGCAACCCATCAGTTTCTGAATGCTGTTGATAGAATTATGGAACTGGGTGGGTACCATGAATATCAGCCATATTTCCTTTTCATCCTGTTTTTATAAATTGTTATAACTGATTACAGATTCCAAAATGTTCAATAGAAAAACTATAACAAAAGTTAAAAAGTACATAGCAGGTAGGTTGATGAACTCTTGGCATGATAAACCACTGCCAAGTTAAAAAGCAAGAATGGGTCTTGCCAGAACACAGTAAATGCCCGCTATTTCTAGTTGTGACAGATTAGGGTGGTATGGCTGTCTACACCATAAAAAAAAGAACTTCAGAAATGTTTTTTTAAATTAACCCTTGCAGTGGCGCTACCACTGCACTGCAAGGATTAAGTGTAGGGTAGCCCCACTTCAAGGGTTAATAAAAAAAAAGTAATGTGCATGTGGTAAACTAGCATAAACACAATAGAAAAACATCTGAACTCACCAAGCTGTTCTCTTTCCATGCTTCTGGAAATTTTGGCCTTTGCTTCTCTCTTGACACCAAAACTTGCATGTCTTCAAACGTAGGGTGATTTCCAGCTTCAGCCTGAAATGCCATTTGATACTCCGGTACAGATTCCCCTGCACATAGATCAGTATGTTGGTCAATGCCATAGAACATTGGAACAAGTATGAGTAAAAGCAGAATATATAGTGAAGAATACCATATATAGTACAAGAAATATGTACAAAAATAATAAAAAACATGTAAACATTTTTTTATAAATGTAAAAAATTAATTTATGGCATAATTACAGGGGTACAGAATATTCCACCGCCATTGCATGTATACTTTCAGTGTCTGCAGCCAAAACCGACTCAAATTCCCTGTCTAAAGCTGGCCATAAACCAGAAGAAAGCCAAAATTGGTTTTGGAATGTTCATTAAATTTTTCAAATCAACAATCATTTTAATCATAGTAACGAAAAAAGATTGAAGGAGCAGGGAATGTGGCTTTCGTTCGGAAAACTGTATTTATTCCAAAATCAAATGTCAAACTCAAATGAAATTTGACAACTTACGTCAAGTCTCTGATAGCATTATTAAGAGGGTTATTCACAAAGCTAGCCGAAGGATTAGCCGTAGCTCTGGCTGATCCTTCGGGTAGTTTCGGCCGCCGGAGCCCTTCGGTTCAGTTGAACTGTACGGGCTATTCACTATAGCCCGTACAGCTCCCGAAGCAGGCCGAGCCGAAGGCATATGCTTCGGCTCCACTGAGCCAAAGAGAAACCCGAAGCGGGCCGAGTATGCTAGCAGTTCCTGGCCAATGAATGACAACTGGGCGGAGCCGGCCGTGATCTCACGGCTGGCTCCGCCTAGTTGCAATGACAGATCAGGGTCCACAGGTTACCTGGGGACACCGAACTGTCATTAAACAATGACAACTTGGCGGAGCCGGCCGTGATGTCATGGCCGGCTCCGGACCAGTTGTTATTTATTGGCCGGGACCTGCTAGAAGACTCTAGCAGGTCCCGGCCAATAGGAAACAGTTGGGCGGAGCTAGCTGTCACTGCTAGCTCCGCCCAATTGTTTCTTTCTGGGTTTTTTTTATTTCAATGATGTTATTTATTTGTAAGAACAATATGATATACAACATACTAATATACAGTATTTCCATTTTTAGTCAGCAGGTGGAGTGGTAGTAGTTGCTTTGTTTGGAAAAAAACAAAACAATTTACAGTAGTTCAAGATGAAATTTACATCTGGATGGGTCAGAGGAGACATTTATCCCCTACCACCCCTCCCTGCCTGCTGTTTGAATCACGTGTAATAATTGCATCCTGTGTTAAATGTATAGTTGTAAAACAAAGACTTTATAAAAATGCTAAAAGTGTAAAGACATATAAACCTAAAAAATCTATTAAAAGTAACTCACAACCAATATAAAAAATGTTAACTCTAGACCTGATGTGAACTGGAAAAAGAAGCCTATAAGGTGGGCTCCTGTACAGACTATGTTTCTGTGGCCTGTATTACAATAATAAAGATGATCAATATCATCCCCTTAGTACTGCACAGGTTAAGTGCTACAAAACAAATTTCAATACGATTGCAATGTAAAACAAAAGCAAGACACACTAGCACTGAGGCTACTGCCCTGTCGACTTAAAAGAGTAATGGAGGAAGAGTACGGTTCATATCGGTAATCAGTACTCACTCACTTATGTGGCATGCAGTGCAGAATACCGTATTTATTGAATAACACAGCACAATCTAAAACATTTTAGTGATATAAGTGTGTGTTGCTTGCGTTGATGAATGCAGGAATGTAAATGCATGAGCTAACCATTTTTGTCTAAACTGTGAAGCAGCATTATATATGCATCATGTGCATGATTTTTCCATATATGGCATTAGTGGAAATATGCTTTTAGAGACTTTTTGGTTGATAAATACGTTTTGCTGTGTAAAAATCACACGCACCTAGTGCGTGCGTGTGTTTAGGTTAGTAAATCACCCCGTGCGTGTGTTTAGGTTAGTAAATCACCCCCACTGTGTCATGTACTGAATCAGAACCATTGAATAGTATATTGCTATAGACGATTTGCTTACTAGAAACAGTACCATCAATGCAGTAATCTAGATTTCTTGAAATATGCATCACACTGAAATTATATCTATTTATATTATACACTTAAGGGGCCATTTACAGTGGAGAGCAGACACTGCTATCTTTTCTCTGCTGGACAAAGCAAAGTTACTTCACACCTGCATGTTACATTTTATTCATAAACTCAGGCCACTTAAAGAGACAATGTCTCCTTGCCCAGGCCAAGCTTTTTGTATCAGTACCCCATGATCAAGTTATACTTACTTTGTCAGTGCACCCTTTCCTTAATAGCACTAAAATCCCTAATGTCGACTGGTGTCAGATACTAAGGGGATTAGTGATGTCATTTCCACACTCATGTGACAATACTTGGGTCTAACCAATCACAGGGAAGTAGGTCACATGCTCCTCCAGACCTCAGTGAGCATATACTGCAAGCATATATACTGTACACAATTCACTACTTGGTATGTTACACCTGACAAACGGGGATCTGTTTGACCAGAGCTCCGGTGAGGCTCCTGCTGCAGCTGAAGGGCAAGGAAACTGATGTCATCTCCGCTGGGTAGTCATCAACTGATGTCTACCCAGTGGTGTGAAGGTATAGGCTACATCTACAGAGCCACTGGCCCTGGCTTCTGCTACCCCTTCACAGTAGCAAGGCCATGTACAAAGCTTATCTTATGCCTACTAAATGTCAGTGCAATCATTTCTGTTTTTTCTTGGCATAAAGTTAATTTGATAAAGAACCACCCCTTTAATGTATCAGTACATTTTCTAAAGTAATTCAAGCGCATTCAGGGAAAAACCATGCATATATGGCGAAAACCTACAACTATGAAGTAAAGTCCCTGGTGAGCACAAAACCTTGGTACCACAGTGCCAAAGCGCCAAATCCTATCCCATCGAGCCATTCATACAAGATGTAACAGGTATCCAGTTACCAGTGTCAGTAGGACTTAAGACTGTCAACTATATAGAGCTTACATATTTCTCCTTTCTACTATGTATACTCTCACCTATAAGACAGTGGTGGTCAACTTACTTGATATGGGGGGCTTAAATGTGGCCCCAGACATCCTTAAAGGGCCACACATAATACTGAGTGAATGTAATGCTACAGAAAGCTGTCAGAGACTGCAGACATGCAACAGGATATGGTATGAGACTACGGGCTTGCTACAAGAGATGGTCAGAGACTACAGGCTTGCTACAAGGGATGACCAGGGATTATGGGCCTGATACAAGAAATGGTCAGAGACAAGTCTTAAAGGCTTGCTATAAGACATGGTAAGAGACTACAGGTTTACTACAAGGGATTGTCAAGGTGCTACCATGCTGTAGGAATTTTTGGAGACTGCAAACATGCTACAAGATTTGTTGGAGACTCTGAACATGCTATAGGTGTTGTTTGACCTGCTTCAGGTGACATAGACTGGAGGCACATTTCATGAGACTGCTAGAGATCACTGTTATTACAGAATTTGTAATAGGAAAGATCACTGTATGCAGGGACCAGGACTGTAAACACTGTATGTTGTTAATGTTGTATGTGTCTGTTCTCCTGTAGAAGTATATGTATTGCTACTGGAAATGTCATACATCAGTATTATCTGTAATACTCAACAATTATCTATACCACTTTGAACACTGCTACAGAAGATGATGGTATTAAACAAATCTCTAATAATATCGGTGATGATACAAATAGTCTATGTATCACATTTTATTTATTTTATAATTCATAGAATGCGAGAGGATTTTAGGTATATAACACAACATACAAATACATGTGTAGGAATGGTTGGTATTATACAGTCAGACCCATCGTGACTAGGGTTATTGAAAGAAAACAGATGTGTGGGGGTTGTTTTTTCTTGTGCAAAACAGTACTGTGTGATTAAAATGTAATCTGCAGTATTTTAGTATAAAGTCAACAACAGTAATCCAGCAGATTGTAGAGCTGGAACAATAACAAGTAAAAAATGTATCTCTCAAAGACATAAAATACAAAGAAATGCAATAACGGGCTAATATTATCTAATCCAGCAGAGACCGGGGTTAAACCAACATTAAAATACTCAAACATCAATAAAGCAATATTTATAAAGAAATAGACAGCATAATAATGATCAGTCCACACATGATTAATGTTTCAGTTTTTGATAGATGCTAGAGAGTTAAACCACTGAACAATTTCGGGGCACCTTTAGTTTTCTGGAGAAAACAATGGACAGGTCACATTTTGCTATGTATGTTCTTTCATGCATGACAGGTCAGTTTATTTAAAAGACAAGTTCAGATTTAGATAAAAAGTCCCCAGCCCCCACTCACACCTATCCACCTAAACTACTCAAAGCTAGGACCAGTGGCGGAACTACCAGGGTCGCGGAGGTCGCAGCTGTGACCGGGCCCTGGAGTTCCGCCACTTACAAGTGGCCCAGGACAGGAGGACGGGGCCCCTAATAACCGCTCATTACCAGGATATTTAATATCCAGGTAACCGCTAATATCAGTACCGGGGTCTCTTCCTCCGGTCCTGGGCCCTTCGTGCTTCACGCTGCTCCCCTCACCTTGTTCCGGCCGGGCGCAGCGTGAAGTATGATCGAGCCGGCGCAGCAGCCAATGAGTGGAAAGCGGGGCTATTGCGGCCACCTCATCACACAGAACGGCTGCCGGCCATAGAGCTGCCTGTGTGCTATCGAAAGCTCCAACTCCCTGGGTATGAGAAGCCTGCTGTGGACATGAAGGGGGAGATATAGAGAGCTGAGAATATGAAGGGGACATGTGAGAGGAGAGTGTGGGGTCCGGGAGCGGAAAGCTGGGGAAATGAAGGGGGAGATGTGGGGAAGCTGGGGACATGGAAGAGGAGAGTGTGAGGCCAGGGAGAGGAGAGCTGGGGTAATGAAGGCGGAAGTAATGGGAACATGAAGTGAGAGATAATGG
Source organism: Nanorana parkeri (assembly GCF_000935625.1). Classification (NCBI taxonomy): domain Eukaryota; kingdom Metazoa; phylum Chordata; class Amphibia; order Anura; family Dicroglossidae; genus Nanorana; species Nanorana parkeri. Next base: position 2,119,064 of record NW_017306407.1, on the reverse strand, counting down.
GGAGCTGGAGACATGGAAGAGGAGAGTGTGAGGTCAGGGAGAGGAGAGCTGGGGTAATGAAGGAGGGGGTAATGGGGACATGACGGGGGAGATAATAGGGAGCTGGAGACATGGAAGAGGAGTGTATGTTTTTTTTTTTTGTCTAAAACATTTTTTTGTAAACAATGTATCTAATTCTTTTCCTTTTGGGGGGGCCTTCATGGATTCTTGCACCAGGGCCCTGAGGTCACTAGTTACGCCTCTGGCTAGGACCCCCTACCCAGGTAACCACTTACCTTTTGCTCTGATGGTGGCAGCCTTCTGTGGTGCTTACATCCTTTGTTTAAAAATCTTTTGCCGCTACTTGCCTCTGCACAGTAACTTCCAATACAGTTGAATGGGCTGAGCCATTCACACAATGCACCATTTAATTCTATGGGAAGTTACTGTGAGGGTGCAGGCAATGCCAAGTAGATTATTTTAATAATTTACAAATTATGCAGCGCCCGCAACATATAATGTGTTGAATGTCATAAACCCTAAAACTAATTAAATATAAATATAAGATGATTTTAATAAATAAATATAATATAATAAATATAAGTGATTCAAATAAATAAATTATATTCATATAACATACACATGAATAATCCGTGCCTTCAAGATCTTTTTTTATATAAGAAAAAACCGTCAATGGCCCTGGATCATTGATCCCACAGGGTATGTGAAATAATTAGTGACAACTACCAAAAATTGTTAGTTGATGTGATGTGTACGGATTATTCATGTGTATGTTATATGAATATAATTTATTTATTTGAATCACTTATATTTATTATATTATATTTATTTATTAAAATCATCTTATATTTATATTTAATTAGTTTTAGGGTTTATGACATTCAACACATTATATGTTGCGGGCGCTGCATAATTTGTAAATTATTTGTTTTGACCCCACGGTCGATTTTGCTGCAGCCTTCAAATTTAATTGGCACATTAGCACTTATACATTTTTCTAGGTCCAGCGCAGAATCACTTATAGCTATAATGCCAAGTAGATTAGAGGATGGAGGATGTAAACGCTGTGGGAGGCCACTGCTGCCAAAGAGCTTGGGTTAGGAGGCACTGGGAAGAGTCTAGTTGTTCTTTTTGATCAGCCCAGTTTTGATCTGAGCCTGAAGATAATTTACTAGCTTATGGTTAGGCAGCTCAATGATACTGGGTATCCACTGGGGGATACAGGATACCGGCTATTGATTACACTGCCCATTGTTTCGAGGGCAGACAACCCTTTTCCTCAGGGCTTAAACCAGCGGGATATGGACCGCGAACAGTGAGGAATAGGTCTTGTATGGGATGGGAGATACTTGCCGCCCGCATTTTCTTACTTTGGGAAATTTACTCTCACACATGTAAGATCTACTCCCATATCACTGTTTTGAGTCCATACTCTCCACCCCACTGTTTTCAGCCCTGAGGAATGGGGTTGTGTCTGGCCCCAAAACACATTGGCTATGTGATCAATACAACCTTTAAACTTTTTATGGACCCTGACATCTGATCAGTTTGAAGCTCTACTTTTCTTTTTTGTCCAATATCTGAGTCTTCTTAGGTTAGCAGATGTTTAGCTTAGAGTACATTAGGTGCATAGGGAATGGGAGCTGAGAACGTTTTATCTAAACCTGAACTTGTCCTTTAAATGTGTATCTTGTCAGGAACCTGAAGGGGTAGGGTTGAAACAATTTGAGACAATTTAAAATATGTGCCCAAATTCCTGGACACACTGGATTTACACGATCAGATCTGAAATATAAGGGGCCTATTAAAAAAGGGTTAAAATTCACCTATAATTTGACTAATTATACCACATATTCCCCATCATTATATTTTATCACAAGAAGACAATGTGGGAAGATTTCCATCATTTAGATCTGTTCCTGATTCCATGTTAAATGTGGTTTTCAAAACCATTACCAGCATGGATTTATAAATCAGCCGACCAATGTAGTTTTCTTTAACCTCTGGCACTTCCACACAGCCCTCACTGCTCCCTGTCTTCCCCCTCCTGGCCCACCACAGTGTCTGACTGCTGCCTGTTAAGCCTCCAGCACTCTGTGAGTGACAGAGGGGGGAAAATCCTGAGCCTGTGCCAAACATCAGAACACACTGCTGTCATTGATCATGTACAGGGACTCTCTCACACATCTTCAGGCTTTGTGGGCTTTACAGGCAGAAGCCAGTCGCCTTGGGGACGTCAGGGTCAGTACACAGCCTACTGCAGAAAGTCTCTCACACACCTAAACGTGTCAGAAGGTAAAGAAAACTACAGGGATATTAATAGGAGAACACATAGGGGGGATTTGTAAAAACTGGAGCAGTTGCCCATAGTAACCATCAGCTTCTCTCTTCAGTTTGTGCAGTTAAGATTTGAAAATGAAAGATAGAAGCTAGTTGGTTATCACAGGCGACTGTTCCAGATTCTTGGTAATCAAAGATGTCCCCTGCATACCATACAGCAATAAGGACCTGTTTTTCAGTAGTGGTGGTTCTCATAGTGATGTCCACGAATGTCACCGTACATATACAAGGTTAACAGCAGTGAAGATCTCTAGCAACCCCAGATGAAATAAATCCTAGTGCTCTTTTATTGAAGAGATATGTCACATATATCACATAGCCAACGTTTCAGAACCACGCAGGGTCCCTTCATCGGGGTGAGCATAGTGACCTAAGCTCGTCCTGATGAAGGGACCCTGCGTGGTTCCGAAACATTGGCTATGCGATATACAGTATGCGACATGTTTCTTCAATAAAAGAACACTAAGGGGTCTATTCACAAAGCTGCCGCAGGCAGCCGAGTGAATAACCAACCCAAAGTGAACCGAACGCTGTTCGGCTATTCACTTCAGGCTTGTACGTTTAGGCTCCCGTCAGAATAAAAAAAAACAACAGCATGGGGATGCATAGCTACATTCCTATTGGCTATTTCAATTTGCAATAGCCAATAGCAAACTAGCTATTGCACCCGCCCTCTGCTGCTGTCAATCACTAGAAGGGGACCTGATGGAGAACTTCAGGTCCTCACTGCTGATTGACAGCAGCAGTGGTCGTGTGCAATAGCTAGTTTGCTATTGGCTATTGCAAATTGAAATAGCCAATAGGAAGGTAGCTATGCATTCCTATGCTGCTTTTTTTCTTTAAATTATTCTGACGGGAGGCAGCGGCTCCGTTGTCAGAAGAAAAAAAAAAGACAACAGAGCAGGGAAAGGTTTACTCTGCTCGAGTAAAGCTTTCCGGGAGAAAGTGTTTCTCTCCCGGCCGGCCGGGAACCGCTATCTAGTAGCGGGAGACTCCCGGAGCGTCCGGGAGAGTTGGGCTGTCTGGAGATCAGCGTCCCTGGTTACCTGGTAACCAGGGACGCTGATCTGCCTGTGTAAGTGGCCGGAGCCAGCCGTGAGATGACGGTTAGCTCCGCCCAGCCGTCAGTAGCCAATGGCCGGCCGTTCGCCAGCTTCGACTTTCACCTGGCCAACTTCGGGAGCTGTACGGGCTATAGTGAATAGCCTGTACAGCAGCTGTACAATGAACCGAAGGGGTCCCTCATAATGAATTGCTGTAGCAAGGGCTCCATCAGAAAGTGCTAATTTCATACATTTTATATATGTGGGCAGCCTGAAAAGTGTAACTTGGTAACAGTGTCTCTTTAACCCTCCCTTATCTAAAGAGCCTGTGGACGATAGCATGCTGACCATGCAGCACTAGGGTCTTGGTGCCGTCAAAATACTTTGATAAGTATGTTCATAGACTATTAAAGTTATTGCAGTGGGTACTAGCAAAAGTGAAGACGTAAGAACATACTAGTGACTATTAAATAAAGGCAATTTCGCATTAAAAAATGCATTGATGCTTGTGTCTTCTGGGTAACTCTTACCCTTTTGTGTTTTCTGTTACGTGTGCGTTTAGATAAATAAGGAAAGTTTCTTTCTTTCATACTGGCCTACCACTGGTTTTGGTAATGTGGGGATTAGGTACCTTCATCAGTTCCTTCTCCCCTACCTTTTTGTTTATTGCAGTTGACAATGTTGTAGATCTGTTGTGATGATATTTTCTATGTTTTGATGTATTGGATGGGCTTTTATGGGCTGCTTGTGTTCTTTCCATATAAATAAAGAATTTGCGTTAATTGTATTTTTACACGGGCATGCCACTAGGAAAATACAAAGGCTGGGGGGTTTGATGAGAGGAAACATTAGTTGAATTTGTAGCATATACATGGGAGCTTATGTGTAGGCCCGCATTATCACTTGTGAGCACTAGATGGCACTATTGCCATTTCTCTTTTTACTGGTTTTGTTTCTGTGTCTGCAAATTGCATAATGGTAAAATGACATGTAAAATGACACTAAGTTGTTTCAACTAATACAACGTTTTAGCAAGAAAAACTGCAGCAAGATAATGTATTTGTGTTGTTATTTGTTTTTTTCCCCAGACATTTCCTATAGACTGATATATGCAGTGCAATATAAAGGTGGTTCATATCCAGAGTTCCATATAAAGAAACAGGGTACAAATACCAAATTATTTTGTTTTGAATTTAAAAAATAATCCTTTTTATAAGAGAAAGACAATAGGATACTGTCTGTAAGTTGATGGGGATTTATGTTCTCCCTCTGCTGCCAACAGCTACAGATCACAGGCAGTCTCACACTGGGTGGGAGGTATGACTGCAGTGCAGTTTTGCTGGTAATAGGCATTTCATCTGTGTTGCCCTAATTCCCTTAATAAAAAGGAGCCGCACTAGATGATGTGTATTTGCTTCAGCCATGTCTGTCTCCTTCACCTGACACAAACGAGATGGAGATTACAGACTAAATCTCAGTACAGGCTAAGTGGACTTTTGGTCCCCCAGGGTCACTATACCGTGCTCAAAGCATATGTCATTAGCTAATCGTTAGGCGAAGGTTTTAGAAGCATTTACACATCAAATGCAAGGCAACAAAGCCAGCAGCTGCTCCCATAAAAGGCTAGCATACAGAGGCAGACCAAACACAGTAGGCAAGTTGGGATGTGTAAGGTTGACCATAGATCTCAGATGATGGTAAACCATTGAAGCACACTCTGACATTTGTGAATTGATTTATTTGAATAGATACAGGTAGGAGCAGACAAAATGTCTGCTTGTGCCCTACACATGAGGCCATTGCTTGATCTATCCAAAAAATGGCTGTATATAGCTATTTGCAAACATCATTCCCTACTCATAGCAGTAGCTTCACAGTAGTAGATGCACATGCTAACTGGTTGCCTGAGGGTCAATGAACTTAAGCTGGGTATGCATGGTCCTATTTTTATCGTTCAACCCACGGGCTTTATGAAAAAAAGAAAACAGATTCCACCATCAACGAGCGTTGATTGAGGAATCCCCAGCTGTTTCCTTTGGCCACTGTCAGAATACCCAAATGGAGCTAGTAGCTGATTGCCTGCTAGCTCCATTTAGCAGAGAATTTTCCAGCCGGCTCCTTCGATCAGTTGATCAAGCGATGCTGGGTGGAATGGTGCTGACATCGGCACCCATGCAGCAAATATCGTCCTATTCATCAAGAAGCAGGCGAAATTCGAAGCATGTACCCCTACTTCAAGAAACCTCACAGCATACAAAGCCCAGAAGCACATCTGCAAAATGGGTTTAACCAGTTTTTTCCAACATCACAAACACAAAGCTTTAAAGGCGTGATACTGGAACTAATGTGATAATCCCACATGGCAGATGTCACCTTGGACTATGTAATTTGATTGGCTGATGCTCATCTGATGTACGTGTCTTGTAAACTTGTGTGTGTGCCTAACATTTTTAGCATTTTGTATTGCTGTCAGTTAAAGCAAATGCTCCCTGACCCCTAATATTGCCTTCTCCCTTCAAGATTGGACTGCTGGTTACTATATACAGTATATTGATTTTTATATTGTGATTAAATACAAAACAACACTCAGGTACAAGAAGGAATCACTTGCGTGCTTGAATAAATCCTTTCTCCTCAGCTGGAGGTCATTGGGTTGTCTTTTCTTTTCCCTTTTATCGGTCTCACATATGGAATAGTTTTACAGATAAGCCTGTGCAGATAACCCGATATCCTTTTTATATATCTTATCTTCTATGCACTCCAACAGGTACTCAATGTATTTGAGATAATACAGCCCAGCGGTTGAACCTAGACATTTTATCAGAGAAATATAGAGCAAGTGACATCTTTAAATATATAGAGCAAGCTTCTTACCGGGAAAGAGGTCAGTACATCTCATAAAGATTTCCCAGTATATCAGGCCCAGTGAATACATGTCCACTTGTTTCAAAGCAGACTCACAATCTCTAAGATTCACTGCTCCTTCCAAGACTTCAGGAGCCATGTAACGGATGGTGCCAACCTGCGGATACACATCAGAGCAGTTTATGTACTGTATGAAAATGAATGGATTGAAACGTACTAAAACCTTTGTAAATACCTCAATGACATCAGACCATATTTAAGGATGACTTATACATTTGATGTCACCATTTTGAAAAATGCTTCACTTTGTTGAACCACTGTTTTAACACATCATCCCCAAAGTTCTAACTTCAAAATGTAGCTCTATTTCTCTAGCAGAACATTTAAAAAGTATGCCCGATTCTGGCCAGAATGAACTGCCTTGCATTGCGGCCCGGCTCACTTTTTAGTGGAGCAGGAGGGGGCGGGCCATTGAAGTGAATAGCACCGTAGCCACGCCCTCCGGCCGCAATGCGATCACCCGCACGGGATCGCAGGGCACATTATGCCTGTGGTCCGGTCCCATCAAAATGCTGCAAGCACTATTTTGATCGGACCGCAGGCACAATGTGCTTGAGAAAGAGGCACCGGCCTCGAAACGCGTAGCCATTGGACAGCTCCCGCCCAGCCCCTCACTGACGTCACACTACCATTCAACGCCGCGTCACACTCACAGCGAGACACAGTGAGTCGCGGCTGGAGAGACTTAGCGGTTTTCCCCCGCCTGACTCTTACAGAGCCTGGGGGACGCCTGATAGGCGTCCCCCTGGATAGGGTAACGCCTCTCCTACTAACCACCAACGAATCAGCAAATAGTGAGTCACTCCATTCATCCTTTTTATCTACTTGTGTGTCACCATATCCAATTGTGTTCAATATACATGCATAATTGTGTATATATTTAAACTAAATAGGGCCGTAGCGCTTCCTTATCCAGTTTCTTTTTTCACTTAGAAAAGTGATGTTTACTGGGTCTGCAATGAATAACAAAAACTATCGACCTCCAAAACAATATTTAGAATCTCACCTGGGATGGGACTAAGGGTCACCATACATGTTACAGATTGACCATATAAACGTTGTACAATCAACTTTTGGTTTACCAAAACTATGTAATATGAGCCTCTATTTAATCTATAATTAGATTAAACATATCTAATCTAATCAATAAATCTGCACCCGATCAGGCAGGCCCTTGCACTCCATAGTTGATGACAGATCTAATAGAAATTGTACAAATTGTAAGTTGTGTGGTGAGCGTTACATTAGCATATTAGAGATGATAATACACTGCTTGTTAATTTAATTCAGAATCATCTCTGTATCTAAGTCTCCAAGTATGATTCCTCCCCTGCCCTTATCCTGAACCTTTCTGACGAGCAAAGTTTTTACATTCAGGGTGTATATATATAAAGTTTGCAGAGCCATTTGTTCTGCGAAACTGACATTTACATTCATTATGTGCGAATAGGGCAAAATCAAATTTTCTTCTGCAGAACAAATGTAATATCAGGAAAATTCCACATTATGGTCACTAGATGGAGCCGAGGAGCATAAGAAATAAATACATATTTCCTATGCTCCTCGGCTCCAACTAGTGGTCATAGTAGGCCTACACTCTGCACATAAAACATCTGCAAGGGTTAAGTGGTCCTTTTTGTCCAGGGACAAAAGGGTATTATTACAACTGGGGAACAACATTTAACAGCATTATTTCCCATGATGCAAATCTCTGAACACCACATGATACATGTGTTTTTGTGTATGTATTACTCCTTTATGATCATGGTGAATGTGTGTTAACTAACAAAAATGCTACACATTCTTTTTTTTTAAACCAACAGTGAGCTACGGTGCATAGGTACAAAGTTGTCATACACCAATGAATGGGATTTCTACTAGAAATGGATTTTCATGCTGTAAAATGGACAAGTATGAATGGCCCCAAAGAGATATTTTTTTGTGCTCGTGTGGGAGGTCATCTTTAATTGGGGGGGATTTATCAACACTGGAGCAGACAGAATCTGGAGCAGTTGCCAATAGTAACCAATCAGCTTCACTCTTCAGTTTGTTCAGTTAAGCTTTGAAAATGAAAGATAGAAGTTGATTGGTTAGTATGGGCAACTGCTCCAGATTCTGTCTGCTCCAGTTGTGATAAATTCCCCTCATAATGTTTCTTCTAAATGCATGGAAATGGAAACTTTGATGCAAGTAAATGCTTCACTTTTTTGAATATGTATATACAGTACTTACCTCACTTATAGCTGCATTATCTTCATCTCCTGGCCTCACCAGCCGGTTTCCTGTAAGTCGCATGGACAAGCCAAAGTCGCTGATGACACAAGTGCCATCGGTCTTCACTAGCACGTTACGGCTGTTCAGGTCACGATGTGAAATTGCCGGTTTGTATTGATCTGATTAAAAGCAGATTAGAAACCCAGTTCATGTATACACTACTTTTAAAGTCTGTGTGTGGTAACTAAAAGGATGTTCAACAGTATTCACAAATAAGTAGACATGATTATGTAAATCAGTGGTTCTCAACCTGTGCAACCTCAGGACCCACATTTGCCCATGGTCATTAAGTCGTGACCTAAGTCACACTGCAATGGAACGCACAACAGTGCGGGTTGCTGTGCTGTGATGGAGCTCCATCCATATGTGCATTGCTTGTACAGCTCCCATGCGTGCCTGTAGAGGTTCCGGGAGCCAGAATGTGATGTCACTCTGGTCCAGGTACCTCTACAGGACATGCAAGGAAGCTGTAAGCAATGCATGTATGGATGGAGCTCCCACACTGCCATACTCCCAGCCCACCTCAAGTCAACACTTGGCACCGGTCAGCATATTTTGAATAGCTGCTCGGTGTGAGAATGAACAGTGCTGTGCTAGGGGGAGGCTGGGGATCCTCTCACCTAGAAAAGTGGAAGCCATGCGGTGACCCACTGAACATGGGGTCGCGACCCACTTGTGGGTCACGACCCACCAGTTGAGAACCAAGGCTGTAAATTATACATAAATGATATCAGAATAAAATATGCTATGGAAAATGATTGATAGATTTGATGTGAGCTGGGATAAATTGTTTTACACTTCTCCTGTAGTTAATGCGTATCTAAACCTTAAACCAGAAATGTAATATATTTCAGCTTAACAGATGTTATAACTACATTAGTTTCCCTTTTCAGTTTTTTTCGGTCTATTTTCACCTGGTGATCCTGCGAGGCAACACACTTCCTTTCCTAGGTTGACAATGCTCACTGTACTGTATTTATAGAAGCAGTGTTGTCACCCTAGGTTTGCTATCCTGATTTGCACTTAGGGTTGCCACCTTTTCTTCCAGTGAAACCCGAACACTCTGGTGATGCACGGACATTTTTGGGGAGAATGAGTCGCGGCTTATTCATATGTAAATAGCGCCACCCACTAATATGTAAATATCACAGTGGAGACTATTTTCAGTGTGGGGCCAATAGCCCTTATCTTAATTTTGGTTGCCCCTGTCTGCCTGACCTCTTTTGTCCGGGATTCAGCTGCCATGAAACCTGGATACAGCATTAAAAATCCGGACTGTCTGGGTGAATCCTGGACACGTTGGCAACCCTATTTGCACTACAAACACCTCCAAATCATCCACATTTTTATGATCACACTAAATACAAAGATTTGTCGATTAGCCACTAGAGATAGCTCTTGTTCGCTCAGTGCAATCGCTGTCTATCTGTTAAAGGAGAACTATGAGATGAGTGATTTCCACTCTCCTCATAGTTCTAGCCGACCTGTGACAATGAGACTGTCAAAGGTCGGCTCAGTAGATCGGGAGGTGAGCGAACACATACCAGGTTCACTCACCTCTCGATCCTGTCACGGCTCTCTGCCGTGACAGGGGGAGGGCTGGATTCCCCTCTCCCCGCTCCGATCTGCCAGCGCTGACTGGCGGAATGGACGGGGGAGGGGGCAGGTACAGTTGGCTCTGCCTCTAGATAGGCAGAGCCAGCTGTCACTCACGCAGCTGGGCGGATCCCGTCATCTACGTCGGGATCTGCTCCGGCTGCGGCGTATCAGTATACCGCGAGCTGTAGCTCGCGGTATACTGAGCTTAGGGTAACGGGAGGACGCTAGTTTGTGTCCTCCCGTTACCCTAAGGAGAACTATGGGGAAAAACCACTGACCCCATAGTTCTCCTTTAACAACTGTACAGTAACATACAGTAGGGAGTGTGTTGTTTTCAGCCATCTTTTACATCTGTATTGTGAGAAGCAACAATACTGCAATGCAATATGCACAACTACTGTGCAAAACAAAAGGCAAAACTTGCATAATTATTGAGCAAATATGTCCTTCCCCATGAAAATATAACATAGAAGTTACATATAGAAACAAAGCTTTCAAACATGAATACACCAAGGTCTCTTTATTTCATGTATAAACACTGAATAGACTTAACATTGGTTTCACTCCCTTTGTGAAATAAATGCCAGCTTTGTTGTGAATGATTTAACTAGAAATTGTTATGACCTGAAAAAAAGCCAGCCTGCTAGTATTATTACTATCATTATTGGTACTGTACCTCCGCGCAGCAGCTCTGTGTGTAGGTATGCCAATCCTTTGGTTACTGAATGTGCCAAGCGGCAGGAGTTGAGCCAGTCATTGGTATGCACACTTAAATACTTGCATAGGGATCCCTGCAGGCATAAGCAACTATCGTTAAGTATGGACATCTCTTAAATCAACATAAATGCAGTTTCAGCAATCATCATCATACCACACCATAAAAATATAATAACTACTGAGGTTACATTAGAACAAGCAACCTAGAAAGCTTAGTATATAGATCAAATATTTCCTTCTGCTTTTAATCGCAACACAAATATGCTCCATTGACTGTGAATGATCATCACAACAATACTAAGGTTTGCACTGTGCTCTCCTCCTCTTGTAGTTCTAAACACTTCCTCCTCTGTCCCAGAGTGCACGGAAAATGGTGGTATGACAACACTGTGCAAAGAAAGAATAGTGTTGTTGCCACTGCATCCATGTAGTGTCAAGACTGCCTATTTGTTTCCCATATATTGCCACGATTGCCCATTTGTTACCCACGTATTGTCACGATTGCCCATTGCTGCCCATGTATTGTCATGAATGCCCAGTTGCTGCCCACATAGTGCCACAATTGTTAGCCTGTGTTTTAAAACGACTGCACATACATTACACAGGTATTGTTACAACTGCCCATTGTCATGCTATTCCATTTGTAGCACACATATTGTCAGCATTGTCTGTTTGTTGTCAGGTTTGCCCATTTGTTACACATGCCTGTTTGTTGCCCATGTATTGTCACAAATGTCCCTTTGCTTACTGTGTATCACTACAATTTCCCATTTGTTGCCCAAGTATTGTCAGAACTGTATATTTATGGCCAACATATTGTAACCATTGCCTGTTTGTTGCCCATGTATTGTCACCATTTTTTGTTTACTGTCACAATTGCCAGTGTATTAGCCACATGTTGCTTCAACTACTAGTTTGTCATGACCACCAGTGTGTTCCCCATGTATTGCCTCACTACTGTGAGAACCACGAGATTGGACAGGGCAGGCCAGACTTTGACTTTCCATCTCCGTCTCAAATCTCACCATATTTGTGCAAAACTAGACCTACTCTATAAAGTCCAAACCCTTTTCACATCCAAAAAACAGTCAAATCAGTATGGACCACATGATTTAGGCATGTGTCTGAATTGCGTATATGTAGAATGACACTGTATCAAAAGAAAGGCTTGCTCATAGGGGTCACAATATTTATATCTATGAATGCAGAGAATGGGAAAACATAGATGAGCACATCAAATCAGTTGTTTTATTGTTTGTTTTCATGATCAGTTTAGATTGCCTCAGTAAATGTTTGAAAACTGCCTCTGTGGGGCAAGAGTTATTTTATATAGAATAATTGGGTATAAGGAATCAATGGAATAATTAGTGTAAAGGGGAATTAATTATGCAAGCTTGACTGAGCAGTGCCACTGCCTCATTGCACATTGGCTTTTTCTCCCTTTTGTACAGTGCTGCAGAATATCTTGACACTTTATAAAAACAAGGACAATACTGTGAATGTCACCCGCTGAAAGGAGGGTTCACAATGAAACAGCTCTGTCACACACTGCTGTATAGTGCATTGGAGGTGGTCTCGCTCACTGGAATGCCAAGGAGCACCAAGGAAACACGGCAAGAGAAAAGTAGAAATATTTGACTGCATTGAAGTGTGGGCAGAATGCCATATAACTAGCCAGTCCTCTTCATTAGAAAACACATATACTTGATTCATTACAGAAAGCTCGTTCTGGCTACAGCAAAGCACAGAGTTACTAAATAATAGTGTATTATTTCTTACAAATGCTAGAAGAACATTACTGAGGGCTGCACAGACATGAAGCATGCTGCCACCCAGGAGCACCCGGCTGAGAATATATAACAATATAGGGCACTGTGTAGTATGCGCTGTAGTCTCCACAAATCAGATTAGAGGTTTTTTTTATGCATCTGCTCAAAAAAAAACCCCAAACATTAATTTGATTGCTACAGGTTACAGAGCATTCATGCCCATTATACCATGCTATTAAATAAGCTGTGGTGAGTGCTTGCCATCTGGACTGTAAATGAAGCTTCACAAGGTGCTTATCCAGCTATGCATGTAAAATAGAGCTGGATATGGTGTTTTTCAGAGAACCATGTGCCCTTTTGTTCACACACAGACAGACTAAAGTACAAAATGGACACCACAGGAAGGTTTGGACTGCGGAGACAAGTTCCCTAAAACCTCTGCCACTATTTATCTTACTCTCACAAGAAGCATAAAAAGCACAAGGGAGTACCACCAAAGTGGTAATTCATTGTGTATACCTCTAGCCCACACTTCTAGGGGGTTTACTACAAAGGGGCCTGAGAAAGATGTCCCTGGTAGCCATACAGCTCTTTGCCTAAGCTACATGGCTAACCACGAAAGGTTTCATGCTGTCCAATTACTCATCAAACTGGATTGGCAAAAAGGTTTCCTCTTAAATGATGTACATAAATCATAATGCATAAGGATTCCAAAACTGATTCATACTGCACCTGCACAGAAAAAAATGGGGCTTTCTTAAAGGGCAACCCAACTCAAAAAATTACAGATACAATAAGAACACCTATACTGCCATTTTAAAACACTTTAACCACCAAAATATTTGTAAGGTGATGCACATACTGTTGTGATCCATCCAATCCTGTTGTGCTAAAGGACTTTATAGTGTAAGGAATGTGTCAACAAATGTAACAGTCTCCACTTCTATAGACCCCATGATTTGGCTCCACCTTCTACCGCTTTTGGACTATTAATGAATATAACCTAAGTCAGGTGAGGTCAACGCCAGCCCTCCAGCTGTTGTGGAACTACAAGTCCCATGAGGCACTGCAAGACTTATAGTTACAGGCATGACTCCCAGAGCCATGTTGGGATTTGTAGTTAAAGCACAGCTGGAGGGCTGGAGTTGCCCACCGCTGACCTAAGTGTTGAGGGCTAGCCTCAGCTATCTCCTTCCCATAAGCTGCCCGTCTTTCTGTTTGGCCGGGAAGCCGGCTCCATGCTGTTTGGCTGGCTCCATGATGATTGGCTGGGAAACCCGCTTCTCGGCGAATCAGCATTGAGCCGGCCAAACAGTTAATGACCCGCCTCCCACCTTCCTGATTGGCCGGGAAGCTGGCTCCATGTTCCCTCGCGACACTGCCTGCCAGAGGGAATCTCTCTCTGACCAGAAGTTCCTGTATCGGGGAAGGTATCGGAGCATTTGGGTGAACTCGCCCAAATACTCGGTATCGGCAGGGATCGGTGCATCCCTACTTGACTTGAAATCTACTTATAAAAGGCTGGAGTGCAGTAACTGTTCCTACATTGTACAATGATTATGTTCATTTCTTTGGAAAACAATTATTCAAAAAAAAAAATATTGGCAATGCTGGTCAGCTTTACACCAATTGTCTGAAACATGTAAAGCATTACTTTGGTCTAGACTTATGCAGCAGTACAATGACCTTGATGTCTTCTCCCCTTATAATCTCAATTACTCTTGAAGTCTTTAGAACAAGACACTGGCTATTTTCAGTAAAAGCTGTCCCCATTCCTAGAGATGAAGGATTTCCTCTGCTATTCCATTTCTGAAGCTGCTTAATTACAGTCATATAAAAGTGAATACTGCTGATATATAAAAGCAGGAGAATATATCAACCTCTTTTCATTCTATAGAGCATTAGTGGTCAACTTGCTATATGGCGGTTACCTTGTTAACAACAGCAGGGTTTCACATTATATTCAGCACCTCTGTTACTATGAAACATTGTCAGGGACAGTAGATACACTGTAGAAGATGGCCACAGACTTTGGACATGCAATAGGAGAAGGTCAGACTGCAGACCTGCTGCAGGAGATTGTCAGAGACTGTGAAAATGTTAGAGAACGGGTCAACAAATCGAGGACATACTACATGAGACTGTTAGAGATCACTGTCATCACATTTCCCTTACCAAACCCTCCCAACTTTCTGTGAAGGTATAGCTATGGGTCTAACCTATCGATGTTTTTGTCACCACAACTTTTCCTTTATAACAATATAAAATGTTTGGTAGTTAACAGTAGATTTATTTATACTTCTGTGGCAGACTGCCCCTCTGTTGCAGTTCGTTACCTATGCAGTGGGGTGGCCCTATCTTCAGCCACCAAAACCTCCTGTTCAAAGTCACCAGCAGCAGTGGTAGTGTGGAGCCTGTGCCAGCGGCAGATCCACCCAGCCAACAGCCTACTAGAACGAATGCTTTATAATATGGACACGGGAGATACTTTATCTCTTTTTCTCTCATAAGGTGAACTGAACTCAGAAACCTGCCACCTAGTGGCCATTTGAAGAACTGCTTTATAGTTACATGTGTTCTGCTAAACCTGTTTCCTTCACTGTTTATGCTTCACTGTTTAGCACCAGAGCCAGGTCCCAGCTCCAACCGCTGCAACCCTGGTAGTTCTTGTGAAAATGCCAAGTATCGGCACTGGAATCTGAACATCCCTACTCGCAATGTATCTTAAGCTGCCAGTCAAAACGCGTGTCTTCATGTATGCACGTGCAACAAGTGCATAAACGTGCAATTAATCACACACTGAACACGGGCGTACAAATGCGCAAAAACAATGCCACCTAGGTGTGGACCCGGCCTTAGGATGAAATGTTGCTGTAGGTCAGTTAAGACAGCATTCAAGCCAGAAAGCTGCAGTCCTGTGTGCTGAGTCTACATTGAGAGTAACAACTCTCTGCTGTGGAGCAGCATGCAGCCCATAGGCTCCCGGCTGAGCACCTGAGTTTCAGGAGAAATTCTGAGATAAGATGATGAAGAAAATCTATGGAGGTCCTCTCTTTAAGATATACATTTCACACATTTTTACACATTGGGGTTGATTTACTAAAGGCAAATAGGCTATTCACGTTATTGCACTTTGCAGAGGAATTTTCCCCTAGTTTAGTACAGTGAAAATCAGAAGTAGGGGTTTCTATAGAATATTAATAATTAATTCACCTCCAAACTCATAGAACACCTTATCTACAGCCGCCTGAGCCGCCACCTCGCTGATAACAACCTTCTCGATCCCTTACTGTCCGGCTTTCGTTAAAATAGGAGGTTAGCATCATTCATTGTATGACAAGTGTGCCTTTAGGTAGTGTGATATTTGGGGAAGTAGCACAAATGGCGAGCGCTCAAAGACCAGTCTCAAAGCCATGTTAGCATAAACAGGACAGTCTTTTTATTTCTTTCATCAACAGAAAACAAAACTTCAACATACAGTCTGCTAATGTCTCAGCAAGTAGACAATGCCTCACCGACCAAAGATTGTTGTACATACTCCATGTGTAACTGGCTCGCTCAGCCTCCTCGGCTGTCTTCCCTGTGCCTCTAGCACACACAGCCACCCGGCTCCACTCTGGCTTCTAGGTGGAGTCCGTCTGACTCCTGGACACAACTTGTCCCTCTTCCCAGCTGGAGCCCTCGCGTGCCTGCAGCACACACCGACTCTCCCCTTAGCTCTGGTCTGAGCTCTTAATTAGGCTGCTCTCAGCCACCTGATCACCGGCAACATCTGACCTCAGGACTGGAGATTTCATCCCACCCTGAACTCTTAGAAAACTCCAGAGATCCAGATCCCAGCTACAATCCGGAAAAAACTGAAAGGCCAGTTTCTTCCCTGCAGGACTATTTGCATTCTGGAACCTGTCAGCCCCTCTGGCTGAGAGTCCTGGGTGACCGTGTTGCCAGCATACTCCGTGGCATTGCCACGCACTGCCACAGTGGTCAGACTTTGTGCTCAGTGGTTAGTAATTCTGCCTTGCAGCACTGTGGTCTCCAGTTTTAATCCAATTTCGGGTCAGGACACTATCTGCATTGAGTTTTCTTGTTCTTCCTATGCTTACCTAGGTTTCTTCTGGATACCCAGGTTTCCTCCCACACTATAAAGACATGCTGGTAGGTTCATTGGTCCTAGTATGTGTGCACGCACAATTGGGACTTTAGATTGAAAGCTTCTTGTGGGCAAGGACTGATGTGAATGAATAGTAGAGTACTGCATAAATTGACAGTGCTTCATGAATAAATAATAAGGAATATCACTTTCATGTTTCCTAAGCCCCCCATACATACAAGATGACCATTGCCTGTTTTCAGCTGAATTGGGCAACAATCTCATGTTTCAAGTCCTCCCCATTGCTGCTGGCCGGACACTTTTGAGCATAATGGTCCAGTTGAAAAAACCTGTCCTGACCACTATTTTACTTGCCTCTTTCTGCTTCTCCATTTAAAAAGGAAAATTGTAATATTCAATTTTAAAGCAATTGTAAACCTTAACCCCTTCACAACTGACGACGTACAGTGTACGTCACCAGCATCAGGGCTGTTTAAACAGACTCCCGGAGGCTTTTGCCAGAGTCCGTTGGGACTCTGTTTAAACTTGTAAAGCCGACTGTCGGATTTACAATAGAAGCGATTCTGGCGACTCAGCTGTCGCCAGATACCTTCTACAGTCCCGTGAAGGGGGCGCCCCGACACCCCCGCCGTGCTTCCCGGGCTCCGTTGCCCCTCCTACGGGATCGGCTTCTCTGGTGTCGGCGGGGAGCTGGGGAGGAGATCCTCCATTCGTCTATCCACCTCCCCGTTCTATGGGACCGGAAGCGATGTGGATTGCATCACTTCCGGTCCCATAGCTGTCAGTGCTGGGCTCCTGAAGCAGAGCTATAAGGCCCGGTTCACACCTGAGCGTTTTACCGCGCGTTCCTACACTCCGTAAAACGCGCGTCAGGTGAAAACCCATGTTTGCCTATGGGCATGGTTCTCACCTGTGCGTTTTACCGCGCGTACGATCGCGCGGTAAAATGCCATATGCCCAAAGAAGTACAGGAGCTTCTTTGGGACGTATTAACGCGCGTATCCCGCTGTATACAGCCGGATACCCCCCTCGGAAACTTGCTTCTGCCGCGCGTTTCTTTTACTGCAAATCGCGGTAAAACCGCGCGGCAAACACGAGTTTTTCAATACGATAAGGTGTGAACCCAGCGTTAGATATTGTAGTGCGATCTGCAATTCAATAGCTTATTTGGAGTGTAAAGGTGACACTGGAGTGTCGTGTTCGCCTACGCATGAAAATGATGAACGCGCTATACATGTTGGGTATCTCTAAATTGATGACCTGTGGGGGCTTTTAAAGCATCGCCCATTGACTTTTTGGGGTACTGAGGTTTGTCGCCGTTTCACGGACGCACACAATTTTTAACCTGGGCATGTTGGATATCTATTTACTCGTTGTAACTTCATATTTTATATTTTATTAAACAAATGGGTATTGAATTGTATTTGGGGGGAATAAAAGTAAATTTTCACTAAATTGTGGGGTTTGATAAGGAGTTGAGCTGATATTGTGCAACATAAACATTTGTAACTGCCACCATTTTATTCTATAGGGTCTTGGCTTTCAGAAAATAGATAATGTTTGGGGGTTTAAGTCATTTTCAGGCCTAAAATGTAGAATATAACATGGGTGCAAAAAAAATGAAAAAAAGGCCTCAGTCATGAAGGGGCTAACTGGATGGCAGATGTGCTCCATTGCTCAGAACCTACTACCTGATGGTACAGTGGTGGTTCATGCCTGTGCAATTAGTATCAGGGCAACCACTTGCAATCCCAATGAGGAAATCTGCCCAATGGGACACAGATGGCCAAAAAAACTGACATTGTTATAAACTGTGCTTACTCTATCCAAAACTAAAAGAAACGTTTTGGCTTCAGTTCTGCTTTAAGGCCCCATTCACATGGGGACTTTGCTGCATTCAGAGATTCCTGCCACAAGAACTTTCGGATTCCTGCAGCAGGAATCTCAGGTGACAAAGTGACAGTGCCTGCATCTGTAAGCGACAGTCTGCCTGTAATCATACATGGTAAAATTATTTGCAATTTGGGATAGGTAATTGTCTTTGGATGGCAGAATAGATGCGTTCAGTGACAGTCATCTATCCAAAACCGCATGTAATCGTACCATGTACGATTACATGTTGAGTGCCCCTGACAGATACGGCCACTGTCACCTGTCTTTAACTTCAATCAGTATAGCGGCTGCCTTCAAACGGCAACACATGAGATTCCTGCTGCAAGAATCTGCAGGTTCTTGTGTCAGGAATCCCCAAACGCAGCATGTGAATGCACCCTAAGACTGAATATTCAGATTTGTGCATAAGCCCAATAGTGATCGGTTCTGTTAAATCCCAATTCGTTTGTGTATGTCACAGAAAGCGTATGTAATTGTGATTTTGTCTAACTTATCTTTTTGTCTGCTTGCTGTGAAAATGAACATAAACAAGTTGATTGATGGAACTATTCTTTGTGTGTTTTCATGAACTGAGACACTTCCAGCAGCAAACTGGCACCAGTATACAAACAGACTACATGCCAAAAGGTCTAGTAACGCCCCACCCTCTTATCAATTCACAGTCTATCCAAACGTCTGGGTACTGCAGACTCGGTGTGCCATATTTGTGTAATCAGGAAATAACAGAGATTTCCTTGGCTGTCACAAAAGTACAAGTCAGTGGTTGAAATATACACATGTGGCTCTCCAAAGGGATACTTTGGTGTCATTTCGGAAACTGTGGGAACCATGGATTGAGTCATACCATCCTCCCTCCTTTGATATGGATTCCTTGATCCTCTGCTTGTACAGTAATGGAAGCTTTAAACAATAGATTCTCCCTACTATCCCACCCTTACTGATCCCCTTCCCATATCCCCCCCCCCCCAATATCCCTTTTCCCTGTCTGAAAACCAGTTGCTCCATATTTAGCCTCTGAACCTTACAGTTTTTACCACAATGTTCTTTGTACTCATGCTGTTTGCATGATATCCTTCTCGATTACCTTACTTGATTGTAACATTCTACTATGAAAGACTGATTTTGTATGCTCTCTTTGCTACACCATTGTATTCCACATTGAATGTGATAGTGATCATTTATCTTTGCGATTAAAACAAATAAAAACCTTTTGAACGAAATATACACATCTGATCGACATGCATTGTTATTCTGTATAAGTAACTAAACACAAAAAACTTCTTTGTTGTATTAAGGTAAATAATTTTTTCACCATTTTAGGTAAATGCAGTTTGTTTGTATGCTTGTTCCAGGTCAGTGATTAAAAAGTACTGGAGTCAGAAACAGCTAGTCAATTAGCATTTTCATTATAAGGTCAGCAACATAAGTTAAAGCTGGCCATACACTGCTCAAATTTGGACTGCAGATGTGCTGAAATTCAGGCAGTGTGCGGCACTCTCAGGACAAGCCCCCCCCATCCCTCTGAGTCGATCAACTTTTATTGAAGGAGCCAGTCCAAATATTGTCGGCTGTACAATGACTCCAGGCAATCAGCTGCAGTCACTGTTCATGTATTCTGACAGAGGCAGATGTCGGCTGTCAGAATAAAAATGCCACAATGGGAGATTCACCCATCCATGCTTTAGAATTTAGCGTGGATTGAGGAATCTGGTAGCACAAATCTCTCGGTACGAGTTTTCTTTTAACCAGACACCAATTGCTAGTTTACATGCAATCCCTAAACGATAAAATCAGTAGACTGAATTCCCTTGTAATGGGCATCTTTGTAGCTGACATGGCAGATTGTAACTTCACCCAAGAGCTTGTTGTCATTATTTGTCAAACTCTAAAATCACGTAAAACTGATATTTTAATTTCATATAGATATTGCTTGTCTGATTTTTTATATTACCTTCAGGTATAAGATATTCTTGACAAACTTCCTGTTCCAATTAGTTTCACTCCTTCTGCTGTTTTCTATAATGTTAACTAACACATTTCTAACCCTGGGTGGCTACACTCATTCATATTATAACAGCATGGTTGTCACACAACTTTATGTTATGGGGTTTAAATATGTTTTAATCATTGTTGAAAGTTTTCTACTTGAGTTATGTATATTTTGCATTACAAGTCCTGTTCTATGTACAGTATAAAAGTTATCCACTACATGAAAGTGCTAAATACTGTGACTAAGAATAGTGGGGATAGGAAACTAATAAACTGCAGTAATACTTACATTTGCGTAGTACTCCATCACTAGCAGGTATTCCAGACGTCCATCTGAAGACACCCTCTCATCAGCCACGATAAAATGGGCAATGTTATCATGTTCCAACAAAGGAGTGCGGTAAATACTCCTTTCATTGACAAAGTTCTGCCGGTTGTTGAAAGCAAAAACTTTCACAGCCACTGGACGCTCATCCAGGGATCCTTTGTACACAGACCCATAACGACCACGACCGATGAGCTAAGAATAAACCAAACCCCCCCCCAAACATAAGGTTAAAACTACAGTATAAATGACAGTATTCTGGGTCTAGAAAGTAAAACAGGTGTACATATATGGTGAAGAAGACATCAGAACAATTACCTCTACTTTTCAAAACCCAAGAATTGTGCTCTACACATCTGCTAGCCTGGGTGCTGGCTAAGCCTTTGCTTGCACGCCAACCTAAGCTTTCACTACCATGCACTGCTATCTCAAGAACCTCACTGCATCTTCAAGGTACTTCTAGGTAGAATTTGGCTACCTTGCCTCTGTTCCCTACTTTCTTAATCTACTTAATGCACTGTTTGTGCCATTCCTGTATTCTCTAACATCCTACTTTTTGTCTGCTTCACTTCCTGTAGTATCAGTTGTGCCAAAATCACCACAAAGTCTTCTGGCACAATGGGACGTATAATTGCTCCCTTTACAAACTTGATGAATTAGCTTTTTTGGTGCTGCACCTGAATGTCCCTGAAAATAATACTACTTATTAATGTATGGTAACTTTATTTTAATACTGGCCAAATGCTTTCCCTAGTCTCAGCAGTAATATTCTTCCTAGTATAGCATACCTGTGCTGCCTGCAAGCATGTACTCCTGCCCACATTTTCTGAAAAGCCTGAATGGACAGTCAGTACATCATCAGGTGCAGGAATTATGAGAGGGAACTGCCATATTGGCTATGGACTATCCTTGTCTGCCTCAAGGTGCATGCAGCAACCGAGTCTGCCAGTCTCTATAGCAGATCCCTGTCTACATTCTTGCTGTAAACCATTGCTGCTTCAAACCATAGCAGAGGTTTGGTGTGTTATGGAGTTTATTATTGCTGAGGTGGGCGGAATATGTTATATAGAGTATATTCGACATTGACAAAATAGCAGTGAGCACATTCTTTCTATAAATATGAGTTATTTAATATACTTTTCTTGGGACACCTACCACTATTTAATGGTGTTGAGTTACTCAACATCCCATCAATTGTAGCAGTAAACCACAACTTTCTCTTAGTTCCTTCATCTTCTTGGTACATAACATGAGTCAGAAAAACAGTCTTTTTGGACATAAATAAGGTCAAAGACAGTTCAGCTCATAGAAAACCTGCTACAACTAGATGAGTAAAAACGGGAAGAGTGGAGAGAAAGAAAATTAGCTTAGTTGGCCTAACAGCTAATAGAGAGACCGGCTGTTTCTATGAAAAGTGGTATTTCAAGAATTAGTTATTTGCAGTAGACACAAAATGTCAAAACTTGTATTAAGCCTGACTGACTAATCTTTGAAAGGCTACAGGTCCTCTTTAAAGGTGCCCATATATTCTTCGATCCCCATTCAGAAATCTTCCACGAATGGTCTTGCGATATTGATGGGACACCAACGATTTTTTTTACTGCAATCCCGTTCTAAATTTTCTCAAAGGGTGAGGTTGGAAAACTTTTTTCGAATCGAACAAAAATCGATGGATTAGTGGGGTTTTAGTACGAAAAAAATCGCAGCAAGGACACTGCACATGTTCAAACGAAAATCCGTTCTGTCGATCGACAAAATTCTGTGAGTTAGTATTGCTAACAAACGATTATCGAAGTCGACATTTGTCTGTGCTTGATGGGCTATTTAAGCTAGAATTGAACAAGGGTTCTTGGCAGCAACGAAAATTAGGGGTGAAGTGTAATTACATCAATATATAAAACTTATTATTACACTTATAATGATAGAACCTCTCTCTAGCTTCCCTAGCATGGATCGGCCATCTGTCTGTAACAACAATGGTATGCAATCAATTAATAAATTATTATTCTCTGCTAGTCCTGATTGCCACATTACAGATATCTGAAGTTAAATTACAAGTAACTTTTTACCTCTAATAACTTAAGGTTATCCAAATCCAAAGATGGTTCTGATGTTGCAGCTTCCATCATATTCATACTATGCAGACCTTGTTTGCGATCTTCTGGAAAAACACACAAATGAGGCACTTAAAATATTTTGCTTCAAAGCATTTGCTTCTGTTTTGTGATAAGCCCAATAAGTAATCCTGGCTATAGATGCAAAGACATGCAGATATGGTCAGAACCAGAAGATTTATTAGTTGTCTGACCAAACATTAAAGTGAAACTAATCTGGCACAAAACCTTTCTATGTTAATGTTTTCTGAGGTGCAGGTACCTTCTGGTGACTGCCACCACCGGTGTTAGTATTCAAAGCAATTCCTCTGTTCATGTGGACTCCCCTTGGATCCTAAACTGAGGCAATATGTGCTTCAGTTTCTGCCTAATTCACAATTAGGGCCTACTCCTCCCAGTGCTAATTCCTACCCCACTTATTTAACTGGTAAATGCCATAACCAGTGGGCAATAGTGAACCTGGCATTTAATGGAAAATGTAGGCTGTTCTAAAGGCACAAGAGATTATGCTGATTGTATAGGTATAGAATGTATTGTGGGCATATCCCAGCATTATGGATAAAATAAATAAACATTACAGGCTCATTTAAGTTATAATGAATTTAGCGTGTGCCATAATGATCATTATTTACAGCCATGTGATGGTTACTTCAGCTCTTATATTGAGAGGACTTTTTCATCTTTTCATATTGGGAATTGAAGGTCTGGAACATCAGAAGTATCAAGCCAATTTTGGCTTGTATGTTTCAGAGAACTGCAGCATGACCACTTACATCCCACCACTTACATTCTACTGTACCACTGTTTTAGCATGTGAGCACCAGCATATGGCCACCAGCTGACATCGGCCACTTAGAAAGAAGGGCATTTTGCACCAGAAGTTTCTCCTTCGTGACTTAAGTTCAAACCCTAACAACCTCTTACATGTCTTAAAGACCCTGAGCCTCCTCTGCAGCAGGGTAGCAAAGACATAACACGTTAAACATTAAATTATTCTGATGATATACAAGGGTGTATGTCAAAGTGTTACATACCTCCAAATATCCTATATCCAAAAAAGAAAAAAACAATAAGCACAGCCACGACAGACACAGACGCAAGGGCGATTATTATAGTCAATTCACGGTGCATCCAGCCTGTAGAACCTGAAAGAAAAAAAAGAAACATTACCCAACACTGGAATAAAACATGTAAATAAATTCAGGTTTAAATATGTATTTAAAGGAGAATTACAATTTAGACCTTAGTGCCAAAACTACCATTCCAAATTGAGAGTGTTGATAAGAAATATAAGATTAATTTCACTTCAAGGAACGCCCTATTTCTTACTGTATTTAACATGAAAATGAAAAAATAAGCCTTTTTAAAACTATCAGTGTCCCTCATTAGAGCAGTCACTACTACTGTCAAACATAAAAAAGGGCCTTGTCCTCATGTAGCAACTGTTAATATAAACTTGTAAATAAGGGTATTTACAAAAGTGCAGTAATAAATTGTTTGTAACATCCGCAAACACCCTTCACAGTACAACCAGAACATGGGGGAATCACAGGTTATTAGCTGCCAACTTCACTCAGTATAAGAGTATATATTTTGTTCTTTTCACTTTCCCTGAGACTGTTGGGCCCACTACTGTGCAAAAGCATTGAAGCCACATAAACATCTGTAGGCTGTCTGACATTTACTAATAGATGGACCTAAAGACACCCCTTCTAAATCTAAATAGAGAGCACAGCAGAAGCTGTTTGCCTTCAGGCTCGCTTTGTTTGATTGAAATCTTGCACAGAGTCATCGGTCCAGTGATGAGTAATTCACTTGTGTGGGCAAATTTCAGCTTAAGCTACAGAGCTTTGTGAACAGGCTGTTACCAATAAAGGAGATAGAGGGAAATGGGAAAAAAAAGTCCCCTAGCTCGACCTGCTGCCTAGATAGAAAACTACATAATATACAGTACATGTGCAATATTTCATATTTACTACAGTAAAAAAAAGAAAGTATAGATTTTTTTGTTATCTTTCATACCCTGACTATACTAAAAAAAACCAAAGTGCATACAAAAACCCAATATACATTCCCTTTAATGAGAAACCCAATATTAACAAACATCTATTTTACATCACAAGAAATTCATGACAACTGAAGAAATAAGATATACTTTAAACATGTGGCTGTGAAGTTGTACTATAGAATTAATTTTATCTTTCTGTAAAGAGCTATTCCAATCTAGAATAATATTTCCACAATATCAATAATTAAAACAATCCTTGAGACTGCACATTTGGTGCTGGAAGGAAAAACCCAAGCAGGGGCGATAAGGTGGGGAGACAATTATGTTGCATGAGGTACATACACATTGTAGCAGCACAGCCAAGTGCTCTTGGCTCCAGACTGTTTGGCTTTTCCCCATTCCAGAAATCCCAAATAATAACACAAAGAAAACAATCAGGAAGGAAATTGCTTAATGAGGAAATTTAGGTTATCAGATGGCTAGTTGAAGAAAGGTTACAGTTCTGTGCTGGCATCTGAAATCACATATTTGAGTGCCATATCCTAAGGGAAACAAAACAATGGTTTTGAACCTATATGCTACAGTATATATGCAGAATCTGTAGTTAATCATTGTTGACCATGCAGACTATAAAATAAAAAATTGGACAAGCAGTCTATAAAGTCTCAATCTATGAAGCCTTCTGAAAGTACTGATGAGAAAAGCTGACAGGCATTCTTCCAGGGGGTCAGATCATGCTTGCATGGCTGACCATACTCCTTCTCTGATGTTTATGGTCACCTTAAATTGTATGTCAAGGTAAAAAAAAATTACAGTACATGACTGCAATAGCTGCACATTTTCCCATTTGTTATCCCTTTGAACACGATGCAAGCACAGAAAAATACCTCTTGAGCTGCCAGAAATCCAGCATACTCCTAACTTCCTGTTTTTGCTGACAACATAGTGCTTTTGCTGCAATTAAATCTCACCCAGTGTTGTCAGCCCTGCCTGCTGGGCAACAGAACTCCACTTGTTTCCCACCTCTCTCTGTCCCACTCCACATGCATAAATCCATATCTTTCCCAGCAAAACAATGCTGTATTGACTCCCAAGAGCCTACTCACACACGGTGTGCAGGAAAATAGCCCTTGAAAGAAGTTTTACTGGGGCGTGCCTATGTCATTAGGAACTGACCTTCCAGCAACTACGACTGCAAGAATTTTACAAGCCTGATGATGAGGCAACAG
This sequence comes from Nanorana parkeri, assembly GCF_000935625.1. Classification (NCBI taxonomy): domain Eukaryota; kingdom Metazoa; phylum Chordata; class Amphibia; order Anura; family Dicroglossidae; genus Nanorana; species Nanorana parkeri. The sequence continues at coordinate 2,092,728 of NW_017306407.1, read as the reverse complement.
GAAGAAATTAGAAGATGTTTCTTACTACAGAAACTAGGACATGCTGTAGAGAGGGGATACATTTGGGTAATGCTTAAACATAAATCATAAAACATCTGATAAACTGATCTCATATAATCTATTAATGTGAATAATCACATCAAAGGTGCCATAGTATATTCACTGTGTATATGTCCCAGTAGGTCCTGAGAGTGTACTAGTGCTTCAATGCACCCTTTTGTTTTCAATGACTGAGTTGCATGATACACAGAAGTGCTGTTAATATTACATATCTATAACAGACAATCAGAATATGTAGCCATTACCTCACAATACTAAAAAGGAATAATAGCAGAAACCTTGTTATTAACTTTCCTGGCAGACACGCATCAGAAGTTAAGACTGCAAAGTATAAAACAGTGTATTTATCTGCTCAGGAAACAGCAAATAAGAATATACAAAATGATAAAGCTAAAAAAACATTAACCCATGACCAGGGCCATATTTATACTTCCAGTCTCCAGGGCCAACTGCCCTGTGTGTCCTCTTCCTACTCCATTATCCATTAAAAAGGTGAGATGTCATAGAAACACAAGGCAGACTGAGACCTGGGGCAGAGAAGCTCAGAGAAAGTTTGCCCATTCTGCGTCAGTACATCTAGAACAGTAACTAAAAAAGTAGGGTAAACTGTCATCTTATTCTGGAAGCAGTTTGGTTCTAAGTGTGTAGACTGAAAGTGCATGAACTTGAGTATCACCAAAAAATGGCTGTTGGAAGGCCAACCAAGTTTAGTCTGAAGTCTCGGGAATAAATAAAAGGAAGCAGAATTGATCTTTTGATCCAAGATATTCTTTCATTCCTGAAGGGTACGCCAAGAACTGTGAATAATCTAAGGTTATTATTACACAATCAGGTTCTGGCAAATTGGTCCATTCTTGCCAACTTACATTCACAGAATGGTAAGTGAACTCGTATCCAGCCAATGCTAAACACAAGACACAAAGGTGTGCCTGCTTCCTACGGTGCAGGGAAAACTATCCAAACAGAACATGGGAAAACAGAAAGCACTTATCTAATTACCCCTAAACATTGATTGGTTGGGTGTTAGCTTATAACTACACATAGAACCATAAGTGTCATATCCTAGGCTGCCTGAAAGACTTCTTGGCAGCCATTGCAGTGCAAAGATTAAAAACATGTGTAACATCCACCAAAAATGTATAAACAGTGAGATACTAATGATCTTGTTTGGCCCACACAATAAAATGTAATAAATAATATATAATAATACATAATTATTTAAAACAAATGTACAAAATATAAATTTCCATCTCCAACCTTGGGTATTATGAAACTAACAGTTGGCATAAGATAAGGTACTGTAATGAACATTCAGGGCCTTTGTTCTGAATATTTTTTGTAGTTAATGGGTTCTCAAAAGAGCGCTAACTGTGTCTGTACAGGATATGTTTAAAAGGCCTAAAATGCTAGAAAAAAAATCTCTTTCTGTCTAAAAAGAGAAGAAAGTATTCAGATATAACTTTATGATAGAATATATAGAAATTTATGTTTACAGTGGGTCTATAATCAAATTATAATTCTACTCTGCCCTAACAATCCAGGTCTATTATAGTACTAAATAATAAAAAAGAGAGAATGAAATATTTGTCACCAAGTAAAAGGGCTCCCAAAAGTGCTGGTCACATGACCAAATAACAGAGCTTTGGTCCCTAGGGAGTTGATTTACTAAAGGCAAATAGGCTGTTCACTTTGCACGGGAATTTGCAATTGCAGGGGAGTTTTCCCTTAGCTTAGTGAATGTGGTGAAAATTCACTTTGCACAGAATACCCAATTTCCTTGCAAAATGAACAGCCTTTTTGCCATTAGTAAATCAACTCCTAGGTCTCCGTCTAAGGAGATGATCATTTGACGGAGAAGCCACCAATTGGCCAGCTATGCATGATCATAAGTCTTTCAAGCTTCTTCAGCACAGACGACGTCAACAATACTATGGTATTTGGTCAAGTCACCAACTGCCAAAGCAAACTCAAAGCGCCAGTATCCTCAGGAAATGCTAAGTGTTTCACTACCATTTTTTTTAGCCTTCAGGACTCTAATGGGCCAATGCTGGCAAAATAGATGGTTTATTGAATGGACAGTTCTGTTTTGATCTGTAGATGTATTGAATGCCTTACTGTTATTAGCACCCTATTAGCCATGTTGCTGTTTATCAACATATTTGCATTTTAATGAGGACAGCGTCCAGCTAAAAATAAATTGAAGCATTGGATATAAAATATGATACACATTTATCAGACTAATATATAAAAACCTTGATACTGGATTTTATGGTAAATAAGCAGTAATCAGTAGGAAAATCAGTGTAGCAGAATATAAAAATTTCAGTGTTACAATAATATAACAACTGAAAATGTTACAATAGTATAACAACTGAAAATAAATATAATAAATATAACTTCACGCTAAAGATAAGCATGGCTGTCCTTGTATACCAGAATAGGGTGAAATTAATGTACATACACAGCAGTTATATTAGGACAATTACCACCCAAACATATTTCCATAGGTGTTAAACATAAGATAACCATGACTTCTCCCCATCTGTTGTTCTCTTTAATTAGCTCAACATCTGAAAAAGTTCATCAGCTAAAACATGGCAGCAAAACTGCTGGAAGGATATCATGTATATACATGACAAATGCATGCTCATTCTGTTAGGAAAACCAGAAGATGCATGCATAAGATAGCTGCTTACCATGAATGGTTATGAATAGGGATGTTCAGATACCAAGTACCGTACTCGGTACAAGTACAAGTACATGTATCGATACTTTCGAGCTCCAAGACTAAACTAGAGAAAAATTCAAAAGTTAGGAGGCCGCTGTCATTTGTAAGGAGCACACGGAGCTCCCGGGATTTGTACATCTCTGTTTTAATGTATGATTTGTTTTTTATAAATATAAATTAAGGGGTGCACCAATACCATTTTTGAAAGTACTCATACTTGTCCAAGTACTCACAGATACAAGTACTGATACATTTTTGTTTATTGATATGTAACAGTTTTTCTAAAACAATACAGGCTAATGATTTCAGTATGATGGTGGAGCACCAGAGCCAGGTCCCAGCTACAACCCTGGTAGTTCTCGTGAAAATACCAAGTATCGGCACTGGTATCTGAACTGGTATCTGGACATCCCTAGTTATGAACATTATTCCGTGCATCTAGGTGAACATAGTCCATATTTCTAATAGTTGTAATAGCTACCCAAGGCCGTATTCAGACATCATGCCGCCCTCGTCACTGCTGAAAGAAACATGCTCCAATAGGTAAACCTAGCCTTTAAGATTTTAAGGCTCCAATGGAGGTAAATGGCCCAGCAGTGTATGGCCAGCTTCAAGCTTTAGTTTGATCATAACTGGATATTTATGAACTATTAATACTTTAATTATTCTAAAGGATTACAAACAATGCATAAGCACCAATCTAATCATCACCATAAATAGAAGATGGCATACCCAAAAACAAAAATGTAATGTTGTAGTTTACCAGACCTTCATTTTCTTTTTTAAAGGAGAACTATGAGGTGAGTGCTTTTCACTCACCTCATAGTTCTAGCCGACCTGTGACAATGAGACTGTCACAGGTCGGCTCAGTAGATCGGGAGGTGAGCGAACACATACCGGCGTTCGCTCACCTCTCGATCCTGTCACGGCTCTCTGCTGTGACAGGGGAGGGGCTGGATTCTCCCCTCCCCGCTCCGATCTGTCAGCGCTGACTGGCGGAAAGGACGGCTGGCTCTGCCTATAGATAGACAGAGCCAGCTGTCAGTCACGCAGCTGGGCGGATCCCGGCACAATTGTCGGGATCCCCTTCAGATGCAGCGTCTCACTATACCACGAGCAGCAGCTCGCGGTGTACTGAGCCTAGGGTGACGGGAGGACGCTAGTTTGTGTCCTCCCGTTACCCTAAGGAGAACTATGG
>NW_017306407.1:2088041-2088252 GCF_000935625.1 Nanorana parkeri | reverse complement strand
CCTGAAGTGGTTATACCAAGATCATGGCCGATGGTACCATTTTTTACAGACAATAATGGCTGTCACATACAAGAGTTCGCTTGTATGCAGCTGGGGAATGTGTACCCCCCTCCACTGCCGCTGTCAGCTATCCCAGGTTCCGCTGTCCCCCTTGCAGGCCTGGGAACGGCGGGGGGGGGCTTTGGATTTGGGGCGGAAGAAGAACAGCAGA
>NW_017306407.1:2036638-2087890 GCF_000935625.1 Nanorana parkeri | reverse complement strand
CCACCGACCACTGAAACCAGATGTGATGTGTATTTCATCACATGGTTTCAGCCTGTCATTTCTCCGGCTGCTGTGGTGTGGTGCACAATCTCTGCTTCATCAGCTTCTTTGGGGTCCATAGGTGATCTTAGGGATCTGATAGACCCCTGATGTTTCCATAAAGAGAACCTGTCACTATATCTGTGCTATCACATAGGGGGCTTGTTAGCAATAAAGCTTAGATTGTGATAGTAATAAAGTTAAGTGAAAAAAAGCTAACAAATTTAAAGTCACATATAAAAAAGAAAAAAACAATTGTTCAAAGTCCCCCGCCCCCATGTACAAGCACAAACATACATCAAGTGTGCCTACGTGTGAAAATGCCGATTGCGCCACGCATGTTACATATCACTACAAACTAATGAGTGAGAGCAATAATTCTAGGGCCATCACTGATTGTTGACTCTAAATTGGCGAGTGGTAAAAGCTTTTAAAGCGTCGCCTGTGGTAAGTTTTGGGTATTGTAGTTTATTGCTGTTTCAGAGGCACACGACATTTTAAGGCTTGACATGTTTGGTATCTATCTATCTGACACAACTCCATGTTTTATATTTTACCAAAAATATTATATTCTGTTTCTGTGCACTAAAATTAATTGCATTCAAATTGCAACTAGCATGTTTTTATTCTATAAGGTCTCTGCTTTCAAAAATGTATAATTGTTTGAGGTTTTGAGCTGTTTTCTATCCACAAATGTAGATTTTATCATGTGTGCAAAAATTAAGAAAGTTTTCTGGACGGTAAGTGATTAAGCAGATCAAAGAGGACTAAGGGCCCATTCACACCAGTTGCAGTGCGTTCCGGCCCGATTCTGGCCAGAACGCACTGCCTTGCATTGCGGCCGGCTCACTTTTTAGTGGGGCAGGAGGGGGCGTGGCGGGCCATTTAAGTGAATGGCACCATAGCCATGCCCTCTGGCCGCAATGCGATCGCATACACGGGATCGCAAGGCACATTGTGCCTGCGGTCCTGTGCGGTGCGCGCAAAATAGCAGCATTTTGATCGCACTGCACCAGTGTTCACACACACTGGTGTGAACAGGCCCTTAATAAGAGAAGTTAGTTGTTAGGGTTTGCATACTCATTCAAAAACAACCACCACTATTGAAAAGTGAAGTTCCTCCGTAGACTATCTGATCAATACTTGTACTGCCAATTTCATCAGTTCATCAGGATTAGGCAGCCAACATGAAGTGTCTATGGTTTTCTTAAGTGATGGGGTAATATATTTTATTTTTCACCAGCAATAAAATCAGTTTGATTCTTCTGTTTGCTATCTGTCACTGAATTTAAAAAGTGTGTCAATAAAGATAGTGCTGGGTGACAAAGTTAATTGCAGTTAAAATAAATTGTGATTATATATATATTTAAAAAATAAATAAACTTTAAACATCTATAAGGTTATGAATTAATGTATTTTATTAGAGCATTATGTTACTTTACATTAGCATGTCATTGTCCCTTTAATTTGTTTCTGGCATGCAGCGTGGGACTGCCCTTTAAATAGAATACAGCGAAGAATCTATTCCGGATGCAGACATGGAGTCCACTTTGTTTGGAGAGGCCCCAGCACCACAGCCCCACGTTGGAATGAAGGGAGGAGTAGATGCAGTTTACAATTGTCTGATTCCTGTCTTGATTCCTGCAGCACAGGATGAACTTCAAAGAAAACTTGGCATACTGTATAATGGTCTACAGAAGACTGCTGTGAATTTCTAGATGGGAAACATTTGCTTTCTAATGTTTTTGTTAGACCTAACGTATTAGTAAGTAGTGAGAACATCCAGGTTGCAACAATTTTCAGCCCTAAAAACAGCTAAAATGCTAGAACTTCAGTTAGGTTTTGATTGCAGTCGTTGGAGATCCCCCCTCACATTCTACCACAGTGGCAACGTTGTCAACAGAGCAGGACGTGAAGGGAAATCTCCTTAGTGGGAAACAGACAGTGGTTCCCTAGTGTAACCAGAATATTTGGCCAGAGATACACCTTAACACTTAACCAAATCCTCATTTTCAAGCATCACCCTTAAGGTGCCCATACACTGCACGATTCTCGTATGAGAATAGCGGGAAATCCCACGTTCGTACGAGAAACGTGCAGTGTATGGAAGGCGTGCGACCGTTTCTAATGTACGGTCGCACGACTTTTGTATATTGAGCATGTTGGAAAACCAGCCGAGAATCGTACGATTTTCGGCTGGTTTTTAACATGATTGAGAGATCACTGCCGAACGGGCCGGTGTGCGCACGCACACACTGCTCGTGCAGCATTGCAGTCATCGGAAGCCCACCCCTCAGGGGCACGGGCTTGCGATGATCGCAAGTACGATCTGCCTGTCCAAGATGGGCAGATCGTATGTTTTTTTCAGTACTTTACAACCCTCGCAAGACAAAAGTCTTGCGAGGGTTGTAGAGTGTATGGGCACCTTTAAACTAACCTAGAAACAACCCCTAAACTCCTAAACTGCAAACTAAAAATGGCCATACACTATGCACATTTCCGCTGGATCTTGATGAATTGGCTGTAATTCGCAAAGTGCACCTGTCAGCACCCTTCCATTTGGCATGGAAATTGGATGGAAATGTGTTGCACGAACAGCAACAGGGTATTCTGACAGCAGCACACCCAGCACTGTCAGAATACAAAGGTCACAGCGGGAGATTCATCCATCTAAACTGTTCAGTCCACATTGTGTGAGTCTCTTCTATCATAGATCCCACTTCTTGCCTGTCAGCGCGTTTTTTTGATTTCTGCACACTGAGGGCTTGTTTACACCAATTGCGGTGCATTCTAGAGTGGCAGCTGCTGGAACGGCAATCGCTCACCAAACTTCCCCCTTCATTCTGGGGCGGGATCAAAGACGTCATTGGCACTGAAGCCACGCCCCCCAAACCCCCCCTGTCCGCAGTGGGATCGGACGCATGTCAAAACATTGCCTGCGTTCCGGTCCACTGCAAATGCAAAAAATGCTTCAAGCTCTATTTTCTGTGTTTGCAGTGGACCGGAGTGCAGGCAATGTTTTGCCCACGTGAATGAGCACTGAGGCATGTGCCTGCATCGCCAGGGCATGGCCAATCAAGTAGGAGAAGACTCGAAAGCCGGAAAAAGATCAGGATGAAGATGGAAGCACTGGTCAGGGAAGAGAGCGCGAACATTACAGTGCTGGAGGGGATTGATTTGGCAGGTAGGTCTGCCATAATGTGCTAATATGCTGCTAATGCCAGCACATTATGGCTAAAAGCTCCTGGGAGACTTTACTTCCCTTCACAGTAACCCTAACAGTAAACTAACCTTACCCATAACGTTTGCATTTAAGGGAATGCATGTTGAATTTGTACATAGTTTCTTAACTATAATCAGGGCTAAAAAAAAAAAAGAAACATTTTCAAACATATATATGTAAATATATATATATTTATCTAGCTAAATATATATATACGGTAGTTAGATAAATATGGCATATTGCATTTAATGTAGTCTGCTATTCAGCATGCACTTGAAGCTCTAGTCTCCACCAGTGTGACAGTATTACTCTCAGCTGTGCTGAAGCCGGCTTAGTCAATGAGTCATCACAGTCGTGTTTTATCAGACTACTTAGTCCAAGGTTTTAGCAGATAAACAGAGCGTCATTGCAACCGTCATCTGCTGTGTTTTATTCAATAATAGTGCAGTGGTGGCTAACGTAGTAGATATTGTGGCCCACAAGTGCTTCCCCAGACATCACCAAAGGACTGCACTTTATATTTATTTGATTTATTTATTACAGGTATTTATATAGCGCCGACAATTTACGCAGCACTTTATATTGTTGCACATTCACATCAGTCCCTACCCTCAAAGAGCTTACAATCTAAGGTCCCTATCTCACATGCATACATAGAGGGCCAACTTAGAGAGGAGCCAATTACCCTACCAGCATGTTGTTGGTCTGGATATGTAATACTACAGAAGACTGTCAAAGACTGTAAACATACTGTAGTGTAGTAGATGTTATAGGTATGGTTAGAGACTGGGAACTAAAGATGGCCACCTACAGATTTCGCAAATCAGTTGATTCCCCAGCAGTCGGCGGGACCTGCTAATACTGAATACCTGAACAGTGACTGCATCTGACTGGATGCAGTCACTGTTCGGGCCAACCATTCCACCCGACTCCTTTGACAAATTGAAAAATAACTTTGTTAAGCTGGTTGGGGAGGACAGGGCCAACCACAGCTCGAATTATAGCCAATTCAGCAGAAATTCAAGCAGTATATGACCAGCTATAGTAAAGCATAGGCATATATAAAACAAAATAGATATAATCCTTAGCGTCAAAGCTGTCAACACTGACAGACAACAATCCTGTGCCAAAATGACAGCACTGAGATGGTGATTCTAAACACAGCTGATCTTAGGTGGAAGAACAACTGGAAAAAGAATATACTGCATGCAACATGCAGTGTATATAAACAGAAAAGCCATAGCGTCACCCTAAAATAAAAAAAAGCAATATAAATAGCTGTCCACATTTACTATTTTGTCATGTTTGCAGCACGGGACACACATTCCTCTTCTATGGTTCACTTAAACTGTAAAATATAATGCATCTTACAAAAGGCCTCTTAGCCGATGTTGTGGCTTTGTACATGGGAAAACCAAACCTGCTCTTTTCTGTAACAATTCTGAATGTAGATATGAAATGCACCAGACAAAACACAAATATGCAATGCATACCACTGCAGGACTTTTGCAGCATATGCAAAAAATTTTTACACTCTGTGGCTTGATTTGTACAACCCCCTATTTGCTCCTATTCTATTCCTATAATGCATTAACTTACAGTGGTGTATTGTACAGTTATAGCATATATTTAAAGCAGAACTCCGGGTAAAACTTTTCTTAACCTTTGCAGCTTCCCACACACTGCAAGGGTTAAAGTGATATTAAAGCCTATTTTTTTTTTATTTCTCCTTTAAGGAGACCCTCCTTTGCTGGAGGCTGTTGCTCTTTTTCTTTAAAAGTTTCTAATTCCTCATTTTCTAGTGACTCCCCGCAGCGCTTTTCCCCCCACCCCCTGCACGAGTGCCACCATCGTTCTAGTGATCGTGCTAGTGGAGGCACCCGTGCACGCTCGTTTCCACAGTGGCTGGGTGGGTCCATAGAAAAACACAGCCCTGTGGTAAGCCACGCCCCTTCCCTCTTAGATTGATGGCAGAAGGAGCCATAGGCTACTCTGCCATCAGTATCCTCCCCTCACAACCCGGGAAGTTCGGGGAAAGGAGGATCGCTTCGGACCGGCGGCGGTGACAAGCGCAGCTGACAGGTAAGTGTGGGGGGGACTGGGGTAGAAAAAAGGTGCTGGACCGTTTTTACCCTAATGCAGAGAATGCATTAAGGTAAAAAACGCCCAGACCTTAATGCTACTTTAAGTTCTCATTTTTGTGTCTAGGTGCAAAAGAAAAAACTTTTTACATTTTTTAAGCTAGACAAAAACGAGAACCTAACCCTTGCAGTGCAGGGGTAGCCCCACTACAAGGGTTAAGAAAAATGTTACCAGGAGTTCTATGACCTCCCATTTTTAGGAAAATATGTGCTGCAGCACTTAATTAAAAGTGCAAGTTTTGGTCCCTTTAACACCACACTGCATGCAAACTCAATTGTCACCAGGTCAGAAAGTGATGAGAAATCCAAAATTCAGCGGCTGTCCTCAGGACAGTAGATAAAAGGCAATCTTTCAATGGTGACACTTGTTTTAGTGACAACTGTCTTTATAAGGAGATTTTTTTGTTTCCTGTTGTGTCTCCAGGACAGGAAGTGAGAGGAAATCTGCCCAATAGAACACAAAAAGAAAAATTACAGAGGACCTAATCAGTCCCTACTCAAAAATATCCTACTATCCAAAAATAAGAAAAGTTGGGGCTAGAGATAAGCTTTTAAGACGAACTAAAGGCAACACAAAGAGGTCAGTCATGAATATGTAAAGTTGATATTTGTCAATGTTTTCAATTTCTGAATACATTTTTTGGAATAAAAAGCTAAGGTTCCCGTGAAGGCTTGGGCCTGTGAAATGATAAGATGTCTATCTCAAATTGCATTTTGCTTCTGAAAGCTCCAAGCAAAATATAAGTCGTTAGCCCCACTGCAATTTGATCAAAATCAAAACAAAGACACACTAACTAAGCAATCCAGATCATTTTTATAATGGCGGTAGTTCTGCTGTAAGGCCCCATTCACTCCTATATCTTTAGGTGTGATTAGGGATTCCTGCATCAGGAATTTGCATTTTCTTGCAGCAGCTCCCTAATCTGCCGTTTACAAGCAGCAGCTGTTACCCATTCAAGTTAATGATCAGGTGACATCTGCTGCAATTAAACGTTGGCACATCGCATGCAACTGTATCACTATGATTATGAGTGATTCAATCCTAACTGCATGTATTACATACGATTTACATGCGGTGTGTCCGCGTTCACATGCAGCGGCTGTCACCCAATCATTAACTTGAACAGGTTACAGCTGCCGCTTGTAAACGGCAGATTAGGGATTCCTTCTGCAGGAAATGCAAGCTCCTGGTGCAGGAATCCCTAATTGCACCTAAAGATATAGGTGAATGGGGCCTAAATTCCAAGATTAGCTACAGCACAATTCACATATGGCTCAATTTAAAAAGCTATGACTCATATAATGCAATCTTTGCTACAATACTCCTTATTTTTAGCAAGAAGATTAGCATTTGCAGACTGGTTGGATTGGAAAGGATCTTGGATACCTCAATTTTAGCAGGCCTGTAAGTGGCAAGGAGCCCTATAATAAAGAAAGATATCCTTTCTCCCCAGACATGATAACAGACACCCTTCCTTGGTGTGTCTCATACTTGTGGTTTTACTGACCTTGTGGCCTGACAAGTCTGTGAACAGAGCAAACTGGATTATTCCTCACTAGTCAACACATTGACTTTGAAATGAATAGTGGTGTCCTATTACTGCAGTGGCTTTAAATATTCTCTCACATTCCAGTCTGATTCACAGTAGAGCTACATTTACTTAGTCAGCTGGAGGGTGAAGTCTGGACTCTGCAGCAAGAGTTACACACCCGCTATGGGTTAATATACAGGCAGCAAAGGCTGTACAATAATAAACGTTGCTATGCTTTCTCTGCTCTGGATGATTTCCCAGTGCAGTCAGTCTGTTTCCATAGACTGTGGCTTTTCAAATAAATTCCTGAGCTTTGTGTTTAAAAAAAAACAAAAACTCTTTTATCTTTCATCGCTACTATCGGAGAAGAGAAGATTTCATGCAGATGAGAAATGTAAATGTGTTTCAGCAGACCGTGAAGAAAGGAAGGTAGATCTTATTTACTGAGATAAACCTACACTGCAAGTTTTTAGCAATTTATATTTAAAATGCTATCTGCTTTGTTTCCGGTTAACACTTTTTATAGGCATATTTGGAATATTTTTGCTGCTCTTTACAAGTGAGTAACTGTTTTTCTTGAATGTAGAAGGAACATCATGGCTGGAAACTAGGAATGTTCAGATACCAAGTACCGTACTCTGTACAAGTTCATGCTCCAGGACTAGACTAGACTAGAGAAAAATTCAAAAGTTAGGAGGCAGCTGTCATTTTTAAGTAACATAAGGCGCTCCTGGAATTTGTGCATCCCCATTTTAATGCATAATTTTTTTGTATAAATATATACAGGTGAATAATTAGAATATCGTGCAAAGTTCATTTATTTCACTAATGCAACTTAAAAGATGAAACTAATATATGAGATAGACTCATTACATGCAAAGCAAGATAGTTCAAGCCGTGATTTGTCATAATTGTGATGATTATGGCTTACAGCTCATGAAAACCCCAAGAACCCCAAATCCACAACCTCAAAAAAGTAGATTATTACATGCAATCAATAAAACAAGGATTGTACATAGAACAATATCGGACCTCTGAAAAGTACAAGCATGCATATGTACTCAGTACTTGGTTTGGGCCCCTTTTGCAGCACTTACTGCAATTACTTTTGCATGATATTCTAATTATTCGAGTTTCACCTGTATAAGCTTAAGTGATGCACCAATGCCATTTTACAAGTGCTGATACTTGTCCATGTACTGAGAGATACAAGTACTGATACATTTTTGTTTATTGTCATGTGACAGTTTTTCTAAAACAATATCGACTAATGATTTCAGGACAGTGGTGGAGAGCCAGGTCCCAGCTGCAACCGCTGCAACCCTGATAGTTCTTGTGAAATTGCCAAGTATCGGCACTGGTATCTGAACTTCCCTACTGGAAACAGTCCTTTATTTAGCTGGCCATATACTAGTAGATTGTCGAATGAACGTTCGTACCAAAGATCTTTTTTTACCACGCGATAATGCAATCAGACACTTGGTGAATGTCGATCAAAATTTGTGTTTGATTTTAATGTTTGATTTTGGAATGAATGGAGTTTACAGAATGAAAACCACATTCACTGTTCGAATTTCATTTGTTCGAGAAAAATTTTCCATCCTGCTGCTTGGAGTTTTTCCTCACTACAGTCGAAATCGATCGTCAATATGACTCCATCAACTAATAGAAAGCCGAATGAAAGATCTTTCATCCGAAAGTCCTTTTAAAAATCTAAGCAGTATATAACCAGCTTTAGGGTCCAACAGAGAAGTATTTCGAGTTTCAATGCATTCTATATATAAAGGTGCCCATACATCTTATGAATATCGACCGATTTTCGCACACAATCGCGTTTTCGTCCGATATTCGTAAGGTTGATGGACAGTGTACAACCGCCAACACTGTACAATCGTTCAACTTTTGACTAACCAGCACGTTAGAAAACTTCGGTCGATTGTACGATTTTCGCAAGGTTGCTGGCGTTTACGTACGTCAAAATTCGTACGATCTACACTGCACATGCGCAGACGAAAATATGTGCGGTCGATTACCGCAATTCGTCCAGGTGCTTTCTTATAAATACCGCGGATCCAACCTTGCAATAATCGGGGCAGGATGGGGCCGTCGTAGGAAAATTGTAAGACGGTTCGATCATCGGACGCAAAGTGTCGTCCGATGATCGCAAGGTGTATGGGCAGCTTAATGGACTACACACGATAATATATGAACATGCCACTGAAGCATCTTAAAATGTTAGTTCAACAGTTATACTAGTCATATGCGTGGGAGCCATATCCTTAAAGTGACACTAAACTCAGGAGTTAAATCTTAAAAATGCATTTAAGTACCCTAACTACAGTATTAATAAATAGAGGCTGCGGGGACCAGTCTGGCAGAGGAGTCGGCAGGAGCAGGGATCAGGTAAGTTAAAGTACTTTACTCCAGTCTCCTTGACAAAAACAAGCACTTAACCTTTGCAGTGTGAAGGTGGCAAGAACAGTTTTTTGTTTTTTTATTTTTCCTAAATGTTTGGAACAACAACAACCCTAACGAGATCCCTAAAAACTGTACAAAGGACAAAAGACAATGTTTTAAGGCCTGTTCACATCCAATGTGTTGGGGCTCTACTGGCTGTTTTTTTCAGTGTGGCTGCAACACAAGTCAAAGCAATTTGCCTTGTTGGAGATGGGCTCAGTTCACACCACTGCGTTATAGTGGTGTGTGCTGAAAAAAAATATGGCATTCAGTACTTTCATGCAGTTTTTCAACGTAGAGCAGCGTGAGGCAGTACAACTGCATGGCACTATGCTGTGCTCATAGAACTTACAAATGCATGAACACTTTTATATCTGTTATGCTCCAGGTTTTGTAATTATTCTATAAGGGTCATCACAATGAGCTGTTAAACTAGAATTCACAGTCCCACGAGGAACACACACACATGAACAGATCCAGTTGTAAAATCAGCACTAAATTAATGTATCATGCACAGAAGTGAGTTGACACAGATTGCTGGTGAGAGTCCCGGTAATTAGCTGAGAACAGGACAGGATATATTCAGTAGGAATGGGATGTTACTCATATTATTCAGTGCTACTTTCCTTCATTAATGTTCAGAACATCTGGCTTTTACTTCATTTGCTCCACTAATGCTGCATGTTATAGGGCATGTATTTAACTGATGTACAAGTTACTGTTCATGTTACATTTCTCAGTTATGCGGCAAGAATACTTTACAGTAGTGGTTCTCAACCTGTGTAACCTCAGGACCCACATTTGTCCTTGGCCATCATTAAGTCGTGGTCCAAGTTGCACTGCAGTGGAACGCACGGCATTGCGGTAAAGATCCACCCAGTCTCCCTATCTTATCAGAACTGGAGTGTATCCTCAGCCTGGGGTCCAGTGCGGGCTGCTGTGCTGTGATGGAGCTCCGTCCATATGTGTTTGTACAGCTCCCTTGCGTTGCCCTATAGAGGTGCCAGGAGCCAGAATGCAACATCACTCCGTTCCAGGCACCTCTACAGGGCACGCGAGGGAGCTGAAAGAAGTACACATATGGATGAAGCTCCCTCGCGGCCATGGCCCCACCTCAAGCTGACACTCGGCACCGGGCAGCATATTTTGAATGGCTGCTTGGCCCGAGAACTGACAATGCTGCGCTAAGGGGAGCCTGTGGAGCCTCATCTAGAAAAGTGGATGGCATGTGGTGACCCCCTGAACAAGGGGTCACGACCCACTTTTGGGTCACGACCCACCAGTTGAGAACCAAGGCTTTACAGGGTATTCAGATAAAAGGCATGCAAATAATACAGTATCAAGAATAGACCGATCATACAGTTTTGTCATTTAGAAATTGACATTCATGTTTCTGCAGCTAGCTCTATTTATTTGCATGTTTACTTTGTATTATTGTGTTTACTAGAAAGATACGATGGGATTGTTGAGGTAATAACAAAACCACTCCAAACCAAAAGGAAAGTTAACCTGTCATGAAAGGATTATCGGTGTCAAATGTGTGTTTTCTTAGAATTTATTAGTTACTTGTTTGTCATGCACATCCTATAGATTCACTATTTTAGGACAAGTACATGTGTATCTGCAAAGCATTTTACACTTATTTCCGCATGTTTAGGTACATGGAAGAAATAGGCGCAGTTCCTAGATGCTGCAGACAGGTAGATCCCTCACCAGAACAACGGGCAAAAATGGATGTACCAGTCTTTGTTTAAATATCACACTGCTGGGATCTGTCCTTATGTTTCTCTTAGTGTCAGCAGACAAATTACCTAGGACTGCCATCTTTTCTTCAAGTGAAACCAGAACACTCTAGCGCCGCATGCAGCAATTGTTTTTTTTTCTGGAGAATACAGAGGAGAGAACGAGGAGAGGCAGCCAGGAGAGGGAGTAAGGAGACTGGCTATAGGGGACTACAAATCCCAGCAATACATTATACAGCAAAACAAAATAATATGAAGCTACTCTGTGTTGTTCCGGGGTGGCACCTTGATGTCTCCAAGGTCTCAGGTGGCCGGTGCGGGCTCTCAGGTGGGCTATGCGTACTCTCAGATGGGCTATGCTGACT
Source organism: Nanorana parkeri (assembly GCF_000935625.1). Classification (NCBI taxonomy): domain Eukaryota; kingdom Metazoa; phylum Chordata; class Amphibia; order Anura; family Dicroglossidae; genus Nanorana; species Nanorana parkeri. The sequence goes on along the minus strand of NW_017306407.1, from coordinate 2,076,391 downwards.
CTCAGATGGGCTATGCTGACTCTCAGATGGGCTATGCTGACTCTCAGATGGGCTATGCAGACTCTCAAATGGGCTATACAGGCTCTCAGGTGGGCTATGTGCACTCACAGATGGCTATGTGGGGTCTCAGGTGAGCTATGCAGGCTATCAGGTGGGCTATGCGCACCCTTTAGATGGCTGTGTGGGCTCTCAGGTGGGCTATGCGAGCTTTCAGGTGGGCTTTGCGCACTCTCAGATGGCTGTGTGGGTCTCAGGTGGGTTATGCAAGCTCTCAGATGGCTGTGTGGGGTCTCAGGTGGGTTATGCAGGCTCTCAGATAGCTGTGTGGGGTCTCAGGTGGGCTATGTGCACTCTCAGATGGCTGTGTGGGGTCTCAGGTGGGCTATGCAGGCTCTAAGGTGGCTGTTTGAGGTCTCAGGTGGGCTATGCAGGCTTTCAGGAGTGCTGTGCAAGAAGTGCAGGGGTCTCACCTAGGGTCCGGAGGCGGGCAGCGTGCTATCAGGAAGGAGGCGGAGGAGGAGATGTGTGGGTGCTGTGTCAAATTCTGTTCCCCCATACAGCTTGGTTCCCCCTGCCCTCTACCCTTCTGTCACTTGTCTGTTTGCATAGCTCCGCCCCTCTCTCCTAGATGGGGGAACAGAATTTGACAAAACACTGGTGCCTGTTTACAGGCGCCTGTGGCTTACAGGAAGATGTGGCTGCCTGAGGTCCCGCGCTTGCTGGGGACCTCAAGCAGCCGCATCTGTCAAAAAATCTAAAGTGGCGGTATCGGCACACGACTCATAAACTGGCTGTCCAGGTGAATCCCAGATGGGGGGCAACCCTACTGTTACCTCTACTGAGAAAAGAGATTGATTACAGAGTTTAAAATATCAGAATATCTTGCCGTGCAATAATAAACACTTCACCAAACACAGCTTAATTAGAGAGTATGTCTGATACAATAAAACTGGGAATTCCTTTGAGTAGATGAAGCATGAAAGCATTTTGAAGTGACATTAAGAATGTCATCGTCAGAGGCATGTTCTGGGTGTTTCCGCAGACTCGGAGTCAGAAGGAATTTTGTAATCTACTTCAAAAGGGAAATAGTGAATATACAGAAAGCTGCCATCATGACACCTGCAAGTCTAGATTTGTCTTTATTTTAAACAGTGATGAATTATTAAGGGCAGGTTCACACTATAGTGTTGCACTAAGTGCATGTTACAATGCGTATAGCGCACACTTTCACACAGGGCACCTAGCATGCGGTACTGTGTGTTAGGTGCGCTGCTTTGCTTTCATTTAAATGATGGCCCTAAAATGATTCCTCTCATTCTAGAGCAGGGGTGGCAAACTCAAATTCATCGGGGGCCGCATCAGCAGTATGGTTACCCTCAAAGGGCCGTGTGTGGCACAGTTGTATTTTTCCTATGTGTCTCCGCCCGACATATGCATTTGTGTACATATGTGTTGGTAGCTGGGTGCAGGGGGCTTCGGAGGTGTTTATTTCTTTTTTTAAACTTTAATTTTTTTAAATTAACCTAACTTTATTACGATATCACAAGGGGACTGGCAAGTCACCATGTGATAGCATAGTGTAGGTGACAGGTTTTCTTTAGGTAACATCAAGAGTCTATTAGGCCCATAATGCCGCTTCTACATTCTGTTGTAGCTTTCGCTGCCATTGATCATTTTGTTCTCCACTTTATATAAAAGAACACATCCCTGATATCACTTCAGACGTGCAGGCAACCACTCAACCAATTCACTTTCTCTACCAAAGGGATCTCATATCTAGGTATGTGTGGCTATAAGACAAGCTAATTAAGCATTGATCTCGGCAAATAATCGAATTGCAGATATGAAGGATATTCTGCATGAGAATAATGGAGCAATGGTTTTCAAATTAGATATGATAAGGGAATATCATCAGATTTAATTAACCTCAGCTTCTGGAGTCATAACTAAATCTTTTAGACACATAGCTCTCTTTGTTACAAATGACTGATGTTTGGCACATTTTCGGCCCTGAGATTTATCAGCAGTTAGGGCAACAAGTACCGGGTATTAACACTATTTTAGGCAGTATTACTGTGTGAGTCACCAACAGGGGCGTATCTGCCGCGAGGCAAACAAGGCGTTTGCCTGGAGCGGCAGATTTCACCAACCATGGCAGAACACTATTATAAAATAAATAAAAGTGCAGATACATATTTGATTGGTAACTGCAACTGCCAGTGAACCTCTGCAACAATTAAAGTAGAACTATGAGGTGAGTGATTTCCACCCATCCTCATAGTTAGAGCCAACCTGTGACAAAGAAGCTGTGACAGGTCAGCTCTATTGATCGGGAAGTGAGCAGACACAGCTGCCTCTGCCTAGATAGGCAGAGCCAGCTGTCACTCACGCAGCTGGGTGGATCTCGACAGTATTTTTGGGATCCGTCCCGGCTGCGGCACTCTCAGTATATCACTGGCAATAGCATGCTATATCCTGAGCTTTGGTTCACTAAAGGAGGTTAGTATATGTCCTCCCGTCACCATAAAGAGAACTATAGGGAAAAACACTTACCCCATAGTTCTCTTTTAACTTACAAGACAGTGTCAAAGAAGAGTAATAAACTAAAGGGAAGACTAAAGCTGGCCATACACCTTACAATCATCTGCAGATTTTCTCTGGTCAGATGGAAATGGTGCAACAGATTCCTCCATCTAACCTAAACTGTGTGAATGGAGTAATCTCCACATGGGCCAATCTGTTGCACTTTTTCTAAACTGACCACAGAAAATCTGCAGATAATTGTAAGGTGTATGGGCATCTTTACACCACAACACTTATTTTGATCCAGCTGCACCAACCCAAATGATGCATTGCTCTGCAGGCTTATGTGTCATCCTAGTTCATAAACAACAGCTAGGGATTACAGGCCTAATCAGTATGCATTGAAAGCACTTACTGATGTAGAGACGATTCTCCCAGACGAAAAAAAAAAGCTTTAGTTGTTTGAGGGTGTGAAAGATTTCAAACATATTATTATGAACTTGATTCTGAAATTGAGACAGATCACAAACCACTGAAGGTGATAAACTCTTCTCATTCTAAACCTTACCAATTCAATATGAAACGTTGACCTGGCCTAACAAATGCAGCAGATGCATTTAATATGGTCCCTTTATTGCTGCTAATGCCATTCCCCATGCTTTGACACAGTGGGACGTTGTTGGATTCAGAAATTTTACATCTGGGAAAATGTACTGGTCTAGGGACCTAGACTCAATGTGCACCTGTCTACCAGAAGGTAAAAAATGAGCTTACCATTGCAGGGAACTTATATTCTGTGTCAGAACTGCATAATTATGGTGCATACATTGATTAAACAAGCCCTTTATCTGGCTCATAAAATGCATCAAAGTATTGTACGCATAAAGCAACATAAAAACAAGGTCTGGTATGCAGGAACTGATTAGGAGGTGTAGAAAATAGTCTCCTGATGTCGAGCCTGCCAACTTGTGGGTGACAAGCTGAAGCCAAAACCTTTTTGTGGTCACAAATTCAGGGCCAATTGCTGGGCATTTTGGCTCACCCTTTTAAGGTTACTGGGCATTTCCAAAAGTTTGATTCCGTGGAACTTCCATGGCCTGCAATATGCAAACTAGATAGGCAGTTGCCATTTTAGTTTTCACCAACAATTTAAAGATGAACTGAGATTCTGCATGTTTAGCATTTCCAGTTCCCTCCCCACATGCTCAATTGAACTGCTAAATATTTTTTGGGGTAATGCTTTACTTTGTGAAAATTAGCATTTTAATGCTAGGGAAATCATCAGCTTCTTTGGAAAAAAAAGCACTGTTCCCTGGTGCAGGGAGGAGAATTGTTGACACACATCACATCCACACAGGGTTAGAGCACTACAATTCCCACGATTCAAAGGTAAAAGCAAAAGGTGGTAGGCGTGTGGGCAGAGCTGAGGGTTTCAAAATTACATGACAATGGTACACTAACAACTACAATATATCAAAACCACCTATTAGCTAAATAGTCAATGAAGCCACTAACATGTCTTCGAGCTTAGTATTGCATTTTTTGAGGTGTGTAGTTAGTATTATCCTTGTAGTCCATGTTAAACTCCAATTGTAATTCATCAGCAAATTATACAAATAGAAAAACATAAAATTGGGCTTTAATCACTTGAGGATTGGCATGTTAAACCCCCTTCCAGTGCAGGCCAGCGTTATGATGGTTTGACTGACAATTACTCTGTCATGCAATAGTGTATCCAAATTTTATTAAAAAAAATTGAGACAGATATTTCTATTGGTGGTATTTAATAACCACTGGGATTTTATATGTTTTACTATATAGGAAAAAGACTGAAAATTTAAAAAAAGTCCCTTACTTTCAGTTATAAAAAATTGCAAATATATATGCCATGACTTTACTGAAACCCCCAAAATGACACAAGATCAGATCAGAGACAGGATGGAGCTGACATATATTGTAGAGTGGTGAATGACAAAAGATGGGTGGATGACACCATTTCTGGTACTGGATGACACTGATGCTAGTTTACATTGGTGCTGGCTGCCTGTAAAGCTGGCCACACACCTATTCATTTTGAACGAAAAAATTGACGCGATTCGTCCATTAACACAAACGTGTCGATTGAGAAATCGCTGCTGTTTGCATATTATTCTGACAAGTGCCGCCGGCACCTGTCAGAATACCCGATCAGATCAGACAGCTCATTGGCTGCCAGCTCTGAGTGTACAAAGATTCTTCAGCCGACTCTTTCAACCAGCTGATCGAGGAATGCCGGCTGAAAGAGAGCCGACAGCCCCACACACTGTGCGAATTTCGGCCGGTACAGTAAAAAACGACTGAAATTCGGCCAGAGTATGGGCACCTTTAGAAGCATTCTTTTCTCTCACACACGAATTTGGTCAAAGATTTCACATGTTACAGAGCCACTCTCATTGACTCTTTTTTGTGATCTGCAGTGTCTAATAAGCAGTGCGATCTGTTTATGTACAATGACGCAAAGTCAGTGGTTTATGTTATATACATGTAGTTCCCATTCAGCATACAGTTCATGCAGCATACAGAAGGGATACATTATTTCTTCATTTGCAACATATTAAAATGTGAGCAGCAAAAACTGTTACATTTGCCTGATTCTTCACAATATGTGAGTTTTGCCTGGCTGGAGATATATAAAAAAGCAACTTGATGTCTATGGTTTAGTAATCATTTTATATACTACAGGTTATGTGGTGGAGTGTCTAGAAAGCAAATCCTGCCAATAATCTGGCTTTTAGTCACCGTTCACACCAGGGCGTTTGTACCTCGTATTTTTCAGCTCCGCACAAGAAATCACATGGATCCCGTTCACGTCTCAGCACAGCGTCGCTCTGAGCAAAAAGCCAGTTACTTGGAAAAGGTACACGAGCTTCTTCTTTGGGCAGATCAGTGGGATTAGGAATAGGAAAAAGGGTCACATCGCGCTGATCTCCCTAACAGGAAGCGCTTGCTTCACAGGCTTCTGCGGAGCTTTTCTGTGCTGAAAAATATGAGCTGCAAACGTCCTACTGTGAATGGGGACTTAGTCACCTTTCAAGTGACTGCCAGCTAGGGACGTAACTAGAAATCATAGGGCCCCATAGCAAAATGTTATATCCCCCCCCACACACACCAAAAAAAATGCCACTGAACAACACATTGCTACAGTCATGTGGCCCAGTGCCTGAGCTACAGCATGTATTATTATATATGATATGATTACATGCAGTTAGAAACAAATCCCTATCCTTGGACGCATCAATCGTGAATCCATGAATAATGATTGATTCCTAACTACATGTAATCATATCACATATCATTACATGCAATGTAAAGGTAAAGGTTGTCTCATTAGCGAAAAACAGTGTTTCCCTATTGCTATTTGTCACACTCTTTGCGGCTCAGCACTATTTGTCATAGTTCATTGTGACTCACAAGCTTGCAAAGCTTTGGGGCAACTGTTCTAATTCAACAAAAAACAACAATAATTTGGACCTGTTAACTCTGTTCTGTTAAACCTAATCCGCATTACATTTGAATACCTGTGTTATGCTTCATCTACTCTGAAATACTAAGCTCTATCCGGCAGCGAGTGGGTTAAAGGAAGCAGACAGTAATACGGCTATTCAGACCACATTCGTCATTGCACACAGAAGTAACAACCCTCACTTTATTTATAGATCTGCAAATCCTCTGAATGGTTTCTCTGTGCTGCACACTGATTAACCTCCTAAAAGAAAGAAGCTATAAATATCAGTCTTCAAAAAAAGCAACAAAAATATAATTTTTCAGTCATTGATAGGTCTGTGTCTGTGCGTTTAACTGAAATGATGTATTGTGTACATGGTGAAACAATCAAAATACAAAGCCTGAATAAAGCGCAATATTCTCTTTAGGACAACTCCTAAAATGCGTTTTACACTGCTTGCAGTTACTATTCTGTAGCACCAGGCCCATCTAAATGATATCCTTGCTGCCCAGCGAGCAAACCAAATAATAAAGCTACTTATGCATTGAATTTGACTTGGGGCACATGGGCACATCTGAATTGGGAGGGAGTAAGTGTAGGTGAACAAAAAGCATGTGCTTAAAATCAGTTTTTATTTTACCTCCCAACTTCAGTGGCATTGTGACTTAAAGCTGAACTCCAGGCAAACAGCTGAAGCAAATACACAGATGAAATGCATATATGGGAGATGATTTAACTGCCAAAGGATTTGTATTTATTTCCATCCAGTTATTACATTTCTACAGCTCTGTCACACAATACAGCCCTGTCTAGCAGGCAGGAGACCCGACACTAAATCCTAATGCACACGGGGCTTTTATGTGCATTCGGGGATCACTGCTGCAAGAACCTTCAGATGCCAGGAGTCCCCGTTCAGATGAGGCTACTGTACCCATTCAAGTTATTGACAGGATGACATCGGCCACATCTGTCTATGGCTGTCTGCATGTAATCCTAGATAATATTATTGCCTGCAGATTGGGAGAGATGCTTGCCTCATGGCGCAAGCTCTCTATGTCCCAAGAAAAGCATCTCCCCATGTACAATTTAGGGCCCGTTCACACCAGATGCAGTGCGTTCCGGCCCGATTCTGGCCAGAACACACTGCCTCGCATTGCGGTTGGCTCACTTTTTTTGTGGAGCAGGAAGGGGCGTGGCGGGCCATTGAAGTGAATGGCACATTATGCCTGCGGTCCGGTTTGGTGTGATCAAAATTGTTCTTGCAGCAATTTGATCGGACCGCAGGCATAATGTGCCTTGCAATCCTGTGTGGCCGATCGCATTGGGCCGGAGGGCGTGGCTGCGGTGCCATTCACTTCAATGTCCCGCTACGCCCCCTCCTGCTCCACAGAAAAGTGAGCCGGCCGCAATGTGAGGCAGTGCGTTCTGGCCAGAATCAGGCCAGAACGCACTGCATCTGGTGTGAATGGGCCCTTAATGCGGATAGCTACAGACATGTGCAGTCACTGTCACCCTGTCATTAACTTAATGGGCACACCTGGGATTGCTGCCACAAGAATGGAAGAATCCCCAAATGCACATAAAAGCCTTGTGTGCATGGGGCCCTAAGCTGTTAGATTAGCTGTGGCTATAGTACTTTGACGGACGTCCCCACCAGCTGTAAAAATACCTGAACAGTGTCTGCATCTGATCCAATCTAGGTTCTGTTCAACTGACAAATTTTCCACCCGGTGCCTTAAGGTGCCCATACACCTTACGACCATCGCAAGACTTTTGTCTTGCGATGGTCGTATGCTTATTGAAAGCTCGTACGATCTGCCCACCTTGGACGGGCAGATCGTACTTGCGATCATCGAAAGCCCGCCCCGCTGAGGGGCGGGTTTTGCGATGACCGCAATGCAGAACGGGCAGTGTGCGCGTGCGCACACCGGCCCTTTCCACAGCTATCGAACGAGCAGGCTAGAAACCCACCGACAATCGTACGATTCTTGGCGGGTTTTCGAGCATGCTGGTTCGACAAAAGACGTGCGACCGTACAGTAGAAACGGTCGCACGTCTTCGTTCACACTGCTCGATTCTCGTACGATCGCAGGATTTCCCGCGATTCTCGTCCGAGAATCGAGCAGTGTATGGGCACCTTTAGATTGAAAGACAGATTGGCAGATAAATCCATCCACAGTGTGAATTTCATCCGATTATCAAGAATCGTCCGAAATTCGCTCGGTGCACAGCCAGCTTTACATGTAAAAAACTAATCAAAATGGCCCATCTTTAATCTATATAAAAACAAACAACATAATACTGGCAGTAAACACATTTACATTTGCAAACCATTTGAACAGTTTATACGATGTTTTGCCTTTTTTTTTTGCTTCCGGCACTTGCAGCTGTTTTAAAACTGTCTGGTCCTCATGTTACTTTTACATCGATATAGCCTAAAAACCAAACATGTAAGCAGAGTGTTCAAAGTACACGTATGGTTATAAAAAGAATAAAATGGATCAGCGCTGTGTTAACTGCATAGTTATAAAAATAAATTGTCTAATAAATCAGCAGCATTGTGTTAATTATTAACCAAGATCACTTTTTTAAACTAGCAGTGGAAACTATTCAGCGGAAGGGTTAATCAATTTTATTTCTCTCCTCTGAGGTGTTATAGACAAGGCACAGAGGAAGCAGACAGCCTGCCTCCAGGCTGGGCCATATCCAGGCTCCAGTGTTCATAAACATCCCAGGCTCCAATGAGCCAGGGAGTGATACACCCCACACACTCCTATTCCCCTCACCATTACTACCAGCCCCTCCTTTCCCAGTTTAATCTGCACTCAGAAAACAGCTTGCTTTGCCACACAGGCCCCTAGCCTCAAAGAGCGCCCACCACAAAGGAGGATATATGTACTCCAAATAAAAAACCTATCATTCTGAAACTATGTTCTAGGTGGAGAACACACGGCCTGAACTTTCTTCTCCACTCTAGCTTTAGTCAAAGCTGTTCCAAGACAAGGGCTTCTGTTGCTCCTTTTGGAAATCATGATTATATACTCTTCAATACATGTTGGACAAGCCTCCCTGTAGATCGTGCTCTGAAATGTTAGCTTCATCCTACAAAAGATAAGATGGGGAATTTCCCAACCTACCTAAATCAGAACTCACTGCTATGAGTGTAAGGCATACGTCCTAACAGAACCGCTTCTAGCTAGCCAGCTCAGTAAGCCTTACATTCTCTGCATTCCCTTCTGCTATAAGCTCATGGTTGCTCCAACAATAGCAGAAATGCTCCCTAGACTTTCCTGATTAAACGAATAGCTTATGATTGTAGCCATTCATAAAAAATGTGAAAACATGTCCAAAATAATAAAAATAAATAAAGAATAATAAAAAACAAAAATAAAGCCTCATTCACATGGCCTTATGGCTCTGCAAAGGCCTCAAGCATCATGGAGCATATTTCTGGCCCAGGAGCGTTCACACAGCCCAGGAGCGTTCAAACAGCCGCGGACAGCAGCCTGTACATATCAGTGACAGGCTGACAGAGGCCACGGCTGTACATATGTAGCCACACATCCTGGATGAAAACTGGGCAACTCATGCGTCCCTGTACACATGTACAGTAAGTGCTCAGATGTGCAGTTACATGCATACAGCTGTGGCATCTCTCAGACCATTATGTGTTTTTTTTACAGTCTGCTGGCTGTGACTGTATGCAAACACCGACCTATGACTCCCAGGCGCAGATGATCATTCTTAACGCCTGCAGCCATGTGAATGAGGCCTAAAACACCCACACACATACAAATTACATACACCCACACCATACACATTGTGGCAATGCATGTAATCTGTGTTAAGGTGGCCATACACTCTACAACCATCGCAAGACTTTAGTCTTGCGATGGTTGTAAAGGGATTAAAAAACGTACGATCTGCCTATCTTGGACAGGCAGATCGCACTCTCGATCATCGCAAGCCCGCCCTCCTGAGGGGCGGGCTTCCGATGACCGCAATGCTGAACGGGCAGTGTGCGCGTGCGCACACCGGCCCGTTCAGCATTTATCTTCCGAGCACCGTTCTAACCAGCCGAGAATCGTACGATTCCCGGCTGGTTTTCGAACATGCTGGTTCGACAGAAGACGTGCGACCGTACAGTAGAAACGGTCGCACGTCTCCGTTCACACTGCTCGATTATCGTACGAAAACCCGATCGCATACGATTATCGTACGATAATCGTGCAGTGTATGGGCACCATTAAGGTGGCCATACACTCTACAACCATCGCAAGACTATGAACCATACACTGCACGATTATCGTACGATAATCGTATGCGATCGGGTGCACACTGCCCGTTCAGCATTGCGGTCATCGGAAGCCCGCCCCTCAGGAGGGCGGGCTTGCGATGATCGAGAGTGCGATCTGCCTGTCCAAGATAGGCAGATCGTACGTTTTTTTAATCCCTTTACAACCATCGCAAGACTAAAGTCTTGCGATGGTTGTAGAGTGTATGGCCACCTTTAGAGCCCATTCACACTAGCAGCCACGTGTTATAGTGTGCATAGTACCCAAGTGAGACATTGCATTGTTGCAACGCATGTCAGTGCTTGAATCTTTTTTAACTTTTTTTTATTACATTCATTTAACTCTCTCCATGGCAGCATTTTAATAGCTGCATTGTGATAACATGTATATCTGCATTATTTTATCGCGACCCACACCAACACAGTTCACATACGACACTGTGGATAAAACATTACGGCAATATATAGGTGTGAGGCCAACCTCCAGATTTTTAGCGTGAGTTGCTGTTTTGTGTGCCCCAAGTTTTTACCGTTTCACAAAAAAGAGCAATTTAAAACTTAAAAAATATTTTTTATTTATTAACTCAGTTAATACACGCTCGGATTTACTGACAGGCTTACTTCTATGTATGCCTTTAAGGTATTAAATAAAATGCAAAAACTGTATTTTATATATGTATAAAAATGTATAGGATTTCACATAAACCATGTAAGTGTACATGGATGTTTGCCTACGTTTCCTTCAAACTTTGATTTCAAAGACCGATTAGATGGTTCATAAAAACTTATGTAGAGAGTTGATGTAGAGAACAAAGTGAGTTTATTTAATAACATCTGGAACCCTAGGTTCGTGTACGCTAGAAGAATTGTCCTCATAGGGTTCAATGGACTGGAAATGGTGCCACATCAGACCTGTTTACTCTGAACTAAATGGAGCTGAAAGCAAAGTGCCACTGGAACATATATACCTAAGGCCACCCATAGACTTTCCATAGACTTCTGAGCACAGTTAGATATGCATGCATGATGATGCGGCCACTCTCAGAGCTAGTAGCAGGTGATGGGACCATAAACATGGGTAGTATGCTTTGTCCCATGTTCCTGTTCATGCCAGAGGACAGAGAATAAGATGAGTGGTGCTGGCTGATACTACCAAAGCAGCTTATCTTAAGGGTGGACAATTGTGACTTGGACAGGTTTATTAACCACAAATACTGTTGTCAGGTAGTGTCTACCTGCCATCATAAGTGTGCAATTGTTCTCCGATCTGGCCATAACAGATTTTAGCTCTGAGCTTGACCGTAACATGTTACAGACGGTAAGTGTTGCCATGTACTGGACGGTGCCCAGTCTCATAAGGATTCTTTCAATAATGCAGCTCTACAATCTTCATGAGCTCTCACATATTATCAAAAAAATGCAGCATGATGATTTCTGTCAGTTATCTATGTTTATTTCTTGTCTGCTGTTTGTTCAGTGCAACAACAAATGGGGAGGTCATACACGGTCTGATTTTGTCTCAATTCAAGCATCACCTCTAATAATTTGGTAAAAATCAGACCATATAGGGCTCCCTCAAGGGGAAGTTACAAGCCCATCTGACAATTGCAAGAATTTGTAATCAAAGAGAGTGAGAGAGAAAGACTTCTGCCCACCCATCTTAGTGAGTATGTATGGCCACCCTAAAGGATGCAGGGAATTTGAAAATATTTATAGTGGTTAGAAACGCAAACCTCATAAACCATGTGGTTTTAATTATCTAGGCATGGGCCCAAGTGAGAACATCAGGGAGTGATTTAAACAGATAGTCTAGAGACTGCACCAATTAGTTCCCCAGTGGGAGGATACATAAAAAGACAATTAGGGGTATCAGATTAACTGGACTGGACTAAACAAGAAGAAGGAGCAAAATATAAAATTGTGTTTCAATATCACTCTTAGTATTACAGCAGCTGCACTTAAACTGGCACAGCTACTTTTTTTATTCTAACACTCATTATAAGTTAAAGTGACACTCTAGATATATTTGGTGATTTGTTCATAACCCAACAGTGATTCTAAATATGCTAGGTCATCTTAAACATTGTAAGTACACATTAAATGTTACTAATATATATATAAAAACATATAGGTAAAGATATGTTATACCACCTACACTATGTTTTGTGGAACCTTTTAGTGTTTATGACATCATCGAAAAGGATATTATTGTTATATACGCAATATGCAATATATTTTATATGTAATGCATGTATTACTTTGTACAATGGCTGATAGAGGTGTTGGTGCTTTATACATCATTATTAATATTATTATTACTACAAATGCAAATCTGCTGGACTGGCATACAATTTTTAATTCACTTACAGTGTGTAAGCAGTGAATTGTATATGCACTAAACATTCAGTGCAGGTATATCTTCCTGGTGCATGTGGTATTAATTACAGTGATTAATTTACCTGCAGTGAATGTTCGGCAACTGTCACATTCACTGCCCCCTAATTTTTTTCTTTATCCTACATAGCTGAGATGCCTGATTATAATGAATATGGACTACATCACCTAGTTTATAAGACTTCGAAAAATCTGTGTGTGCTCCCTGACATTTAGATCCACTCCTGTTTACGGACCTATGCCCCAATCATCTTTCCAAACTGAGAATCAGCTATATATTCCACCACAAGTTAACACACTTTCGTCAGATAATTTAGGACACATAGGACATATGTTTAAAATGACACTAAACTCTCATGAGGTAAACCCTAAAAATGCATTCAAGTACCTTAACTATTAACAAAAATGCATCTTATTTGTGCATCACTCAGCTGTAGATCCTCAAATCATCTCTGAATTGGTGCCGACACTGTCCTTCCTTCTGGTGGGTGGCCACTTTTGTTCCCCATTGACCTAATAATTGCTGAATCTGGCTGATTTTGCAGTGTGACAGAAATAAATTGTTATCCTTTTTAAATTGGTCTCCAATCACTTTTCAGGCTAAAGCTGGCTATACACCAGTAGAAAAAAAAATGTGGAATGTTTGTTCGATTTTCTAATAGTTAATGGGGGTCAAATCAACCATGGATTTTGACTACAGAGATGAAAAAAAATTAAAGGAGCTGGATGGAAATTTTTCCTGGAACCAATGAAATTCTAACACTGAATGTGGCTTTCATTCGAGAAACTCCATTAATTCCAAAATCGAATGTTAAATTCAAACAAAATTTTAAACGACATGGTCCAAGTCTCTAATGGCACTGAAGAATTTTCTGACAAGATTTTTTATAAGACAGTTTGTTAAAAAATGTACCAGAGTATACCCAACTTAGGACTAGCCATAGACAAAAGATAAGGACATTGGAACACCAAAAGTGCTTTTTTAGGGTACATTCTCACTATTTGGATTATATATCCTAAAATGGGAACATGCCACCCATTCCCACTATAACACATACAGCATATGTACATTGGGGCAACACATGTTGGTATGTGATGTGCTGCATTTATGAAGGATGGGACAACACAGGGCAACACATTAAAAAAGCAAGAATCAGCCCTTGCAAAGTATCTTTCTATTAACATGGATAATCATTTTGGCAAAATATGCATGTTTATGCACTAAGCAGACAACCTTGGTGCCAAGGTAATGAAACCATAACAACTCTCTGAAAAAATCCTTTTACAACAAGTGATACTTTCTCTGAGATCAGACACAGCTAGTCAGTATCTGCAGAAACAATTGTGCATGTTTATGGAAAGCGGTTTTATAAGGAAGAATTTTCCAACTGCCCTCTCATGTCTATGGCCAGGCCAAAACAGCTACAGTATATTGAGTAGGGTGACACTGACAGAACCTAGCACTGATTGCTTGCACATGGAAGCACAATGTAACTATCTTGCTCTATCAAAAAACACAAAAGAAGAGGCGCCTTTCCTGGTGCAGTATCGTTTTAATCCAAAAAGACAGGCATAAAGGTGAACTGACAGGTACTCACTATGTTGAAGATAAAAACAAGCCGTAGGACAATATGACCGGAGCAATGAGAAGATCCGGATAGCGTGTCCTGTGTAAAGCACTCTTGCTCTATCAATTCATAAAAAAAAGAAAAAAACAACTCTATGTGATATATATTTTACTGTGTTATTTTCCTCACCTGTGTCAAGTTATCATTAACTAATTCTCAAAAGGAATGACCTTCTACCAATGCAAATACCACCTGCAATCATTTTTGTGGTATTTTGCAATCTAATGCTTTTTTAACACTTATTATCATACAAATTTATGTAAATGTCCATACAAAGATTTTTTTATGAGGTAACTATTAGGGAGAGCAAGAAAAGGAGACATTTTAGGCAGAGGTACAACATCGATTCATGAGAAGTGGCTTTCAGTAGTTAAGTAGTCATTTCATGTGAAAAAATCCCAATTGCGCATCCATGTATTTTTTTTTTTTGTGAACTTACCATTTTAATGAAAAATTATTGTGAGACAAAATATTGGATACAGTTAACATAACACATGCATCTAAGTGAACTGAACCCTATGTCTTTTGGGCCAGCTTTGGCTATCAACAAGAGCCCATGGGTTTTGGAGCTTTGCTGTTTAGGCTATGGGAGGGATAAGTGCGCTTCTTCTGCAGGCAGTCACAATGCCAGCTTACCTGGGTGGGGGAAGAGATTAAACAAGGTTTTCTAACCTTTGTGATCATGTTCATCCCATGATCTGTCAGACAAGCCTGCCAGCAGTCATTCATACATGAGATGATCTAATGGCCTGGATGTCAATGGATGGCTCAGGAGACTATCATCTCATTCCTGCATCTTTAAAATGCTTAAAAAGAGAAGAAGTTTCTTTTCTGACTAAAGCTGACATTTCTATTTTTGAAATGATGAATGGGTTAAATGTGATACATCTGTTTTGCTCCCACTGAAAAACACTGTAATCTTAGTGTACAAAATGATGGGTGTATCAAGGTTACGCCACCCCTTATGGAATGTTAAACTATCCGATTACTGCTGGGCAATCGCATACATAGCAAAGTGTGGTGAATTTTACAGCTGAAGCTTCTTGCAGGTTTAGCTATCTAAATATGGGTATGTGTATGTGGGTTATTTGATTTGGTCCAGTTGAACTATGGATCGTTGCAAGACTACACACTTTGTTTTGAGAATCACACGAATGTGCACTGGCACAGCTCACATAGCAAGGTCTGATAAAGTCAGCCTCCAAGCAACTTGAGTAGTGTACATATACCAGGAGTTCAGAAGAAGGTCACTAGGAGAATGCCATTTTATCAGGTATAAGGATTACAAAATTCCAGAAGTGAGCAATTCTCTGAATGATCCACTGCCTTTGCACAGTGAAATGCGCATCCACATGTTTTGATTCAAACATTTAGAATTTTCTTGGGTTTTCTTGAGTTTAGTAATACCTTTAGTGTTCAAAGAATGAAAATGGTTCAGTCAAACACAGAAGTACTATAAGGTCAGCTTCAGTTGATCAGGGAATGTGGCTTCCTTTTTTCCGAAATTCTGTTGAAACATGACACTTTATACCATCAGCATTATATTATCGGTTCCAAAGAAATGACTTGTGCCATCAGCATTATATTATCGGTTCCAAAGAAATGATCCATACAGTACACCTAATCTACACCATATGGTATGCTCCGCTTGGCACACTATTAAGGTGCCCATACACCTGCCGATTGTCGTACAATAATCGCGGGATCACCGGGATGTAATGGGAATCGCAGAATGTACGACAATTGGCAGGTGTATGGGCAGCGTGCGACCACTTCTACGGTAAGGTCGCACGACTTTCCTCTTCCGAGCACACTGGAAAACCTGCCGAAAATCGTAAGATTTTCGGCAGGTTGGTGGCGTGCTCGGAAGACGAATGCCGCACAGGCCAGTGTGCGCAAGCGCACACTGCCCGCGCACACTGCCCACTCAGCACTGCAATCATCGGAAGCCCTACCCTCAGCGGGGAGGGCTTGTGATGATCGCAATTACGATCTGCCTGTCCAAGATGGGCAGAACGTACAACATTTTTATCAACTTACAACCATCGCACAACTCAAGTTGTGCGATGGTTGTAAGGTGTATGGGCAGCTTAAGTCATGAAACATGTCAAATTAAGAAAATATGTGCATTTTAGGAATGATGGCAAGTTGCCAGACATTACAATCCCCTCCAGGTAAGGCACATGAATTTAATTGATCCTATATATACACTCAAATATGACTATCGATATGGAGTAGTGTTCTGTCCAGGTCATAAACTGTTAAGGTGCCCATACACCTTACGATTATCGTACGATAATCGTATGCGATCGACTTTTGACGGTCAAGCATGTTTGAAAACTTTGGTCGATTGTACGATGTTCGCATGGTTGGTGGCGTTTCCGTCCGTCAAAAGTCATATGATTAACACTGCGCATGCGCAAACTTAAATAATTGCGGTCAATTACCGCAAGTCGTCCAGGTGTTTTTTTCTAACTAAGGCTGATTGAACCTTGCGATAATCGGGGCAGGATGGGGCCGTCGTACGAAAATCGTACGACGGGGCAGGATGCCCCGTCGTACGATCATCGAATGAAAAGTTTCGTCCAATAATCGTGTATGTGTAAAGGTGATGGGCACCTTTAGGCTGCTGCACAAAATGAGTAGGTGTATGAAGCACAGCCAATTTGTCCGCAGAAGCTGTTGACTCAACTTGCACCAAAAAATAAAAAATAAGATTTTTTAACTGACCATGAAATCTTCTTGAAGGCTATTGAGGAACAGAGGAATTCTGAAACAGTCAGATTACATCCTGCCATCTGCAGGATATTTAGAGACTGGCAACCAGAAAAAAAGTTGAAGGCTAGTCCTCATATAGCCCCGCCTCTAACCGCAGTTTTGTGAGCAAACAGTACAAAATATAAGACCAATAAAGACAGGGGTTGGACCTATGTCCTTCAATATGTCCATTCAGGGACACAGGATTTCATGAATTCTGAAAAGGTTGGGATGTCCAACAGCAGTCTAATTGAGGGGTGGACAACAGCTACTGGCATATCTAAGACAGAACCAGAACCTGTTTGGAACAATCTGAATCACCAATGCTCAAATCAGAAGTAGAAAGGCTGCCAGGATCCGGATCTTAACCCAGGACCTCTGCTGTATCTGCCAGTGGTTCTTCCTGCAGAGCCACCTGGAACCTTGGCTAACGCTTTGCCTGATCTCTTGTGCAATCCTTAGTTAAACCTAGTTATTTGCTGAAATCTGAACTCCTTGCTCTTCTTCCGAACTTCCTATTTAAGCCATGCCTCAGCACTACATGTTTGCCAGATTATTGTGCTCCTTCCAATATCTCGCTTTCTGCTTTTACTGCCATACAACATCATCCTCATACTGCTACTCGTGTACCGACCCTTGGCTGCTGATTTAGCAACTACGCTTATCGCCTTCCACTTTAAACTTGATACCTTTGGCTTCTTACTTCGGCTTGATCAGTGACAATGCTTCTGCCTGCTCCTATACTGCTTGTACCGTTTGCTTGTGTACCAAACCCGGCCTGTTATACCACAAATTTGCCTGCTGTTTTAGCTAATAGACTCCGTGACAAAGAGAACTACTAACAACCCAGGGAAGGTAACAAAGGATCAACCTGACTACCTCAAAAGACTCAGAGTCAGCACAAGTAGGAGCTGTGAACTAAAGCAACCACCAACAAGTAGGGTACTACAATTACCTGAACAGGGAGAACCGATTAACAACAAGAATGGTAAACAAACGAAAAATTTGAAGATTTCACCAGCCTCAAAACATATCCCTAAACCTGGTGACCCGCGCACAAAATTCAAGCTTTTGGTGGCCCTGCTAGCGCCACCCAGTTCAATGAAATCATTTTTTTCAAAAGTCTCTGGTCAAAGTAGTAGGGTGGAAAATTATTAGCCAAACAGTGCTTGCATCTTCTCAGATGCTGGCACTGCTCATGTATGGCTGCTTAATACAATAGCTGGTAGTGGGGTTCTAAGGGGGCCTTCAGAGACAGGGTCCCACTTGAGGCTGTGCCACAGCTCTGGAACCGGAAAGTGTCTCTGTGGCTAACTTAACCAGTATAATCAGGTCTGAAAAGTTCCACAATGCAGTGCCCCCTTGCCTGAAGGGTACATTCCAGGGTAGCTCGAAAACCTCCAGTCCTGTGGGATCCATGTACAAGCTTCAGAGCTGATGCTGAGGATTTGTGAATCCAGACAGCTGCTATGTAGAGACCAAGACATCTTATGCTACTTAGCTAGTATTATTAACTGTGGTTCTTACACATTGTAACTGAAGGACCATAATATATAGGATACCACAGAACTCAGGGCACTTTGAATAGGTGTTTTGCTATAGCAAACCAGTGCAGCTCTTATTAGCTACCGACCAGTTTGGGCCTTTTAACTCCTACATCGGTCAAGGGCCACAAAGAAGAGGAAAGATGACCATAAACCAGTTTATCATGCATGATATAAATCATACATAATTCTAAAGCTTGCAGAGAGCAACAACTTGACTTTGTAATCCTTAAAATGCTCTCAATTATGCTAGCATGAAATATTAGACTACTAATCCTGGTTTAGATATAAATAGTGATTAGCAGAGCTTTTCTATATTAGTATAAAATCAGTACCAATCTATCTTCACAACAGCAGCATTCAGTGATATTTTATTCATATACTGGAAGCATGAATCATTTCACCATGAATATATTTACATAATTAGACTATGCTATCTTAGCATTGCTAAACGTTGCATTCACACAGGACCCTATCCTGCTGATAGGGGCACCTTTGGTTGTATCTTCACACCCTGAAATCTTAGAATAAAAATAATGATGTTTCATCGTTTTCTTATTGATTTTTAGGACATAACAAGTCAAACCTAATCACATACTGAAAAAAATAGAATGAATCATAACATACGCAGTAAGACCCTTTGTCTATCAGTTGGGACACCTGCTTCAGAACAGTGCAGAAGCCCCTTGGAAGCTAGCTGACCAGTTCTTCTCTCTGGATCATGCCATTGCTCTGCAACTGCATTCACCAATTCAAGGAACCAGTGCTAACGTCACATAATATTTTGTGAATAGCATAACATTGCTCTGGTGACACTGCATCACTTTCGGTAGCATGGCGTTGACAGTCAGCTGTCCTCCTCTTTAGATCCCCTTCTTCCTGGCCATCACCAATGAAGAGTTAACTTTACAATAACAATAATTATAATGCGTATTATTATTATGCATTTTTGGTACAAGGGAGTGCAGTTTGTATTGCACTTTATAGCCAAAAACATCAGCTCTGCAATGAGCAGAACATGCTGAAACATATTTCAGAATATGATTTTGCATTGTATGGAATATACTTGAAAATATTTGTATTGTGAGCATATGCCAAAATATGAGCTTTGTTCATTTAATGGTGTTAAATTGGTTAAAACATTCCATACATTTAATGATGCTATGAATATACCAACACTCTCAATACTTCTGGAATAGAAAAAAAAAAAGATGAAGTGATTAAAGTCTGTTTCACCCTCCCAAATGAAAGTTGATTATCTTTAGTTTTGCTGCACTGCTGTTTACTTACTGAAAGGTGTTGTGTCAGTAGGGTCTGGAGGTGTGAAATTTTCTGTGAAGTTCACATTGCACATGTCAGCACTGCAGCAACAAAAGCGGTAGGTCCCATTCTGTATGAGTGGTGGAGTAGTAGTTACCACACATTCTTCATGGTGACAATCATGTGGGTCACCTATGTATGACCAGCAACCTGAAAATATAAAAGCAACACAGTGAGCTCCAAAACAGAGAATTATCTATCTCCAGTCAAGCAAGTTAAAAATAAAACTTCAACTAAGTTTCATGACTGTAAAGTGACACTAAATTCAGGAGTTAAATCTTAAAAATGCATTTACTTACCCTAACTATTAACAAAAATGTATCTTATTTGTGTATCACTCGGCTGTAGATCCTCAAATCATCTCTGAATTGGTGCTGACACTGTCCTTCCTTCTGGAGGGGGGCTACTTTTGTTTCCCATGGTCCCTGTGTGTGTTATAATGTAGTCACCTCTCTAAGCTCGCTCCTGTTATGGACTACAATCTCATCGTTAGTTTACTAATTTGTATTGAGATTTTAGTCCATCAGGAGAGTGAGTTTGGAGAGGTGGCTACTTTACAACACACAGGGACCATGGGGAACAAAAGTAGCCACCCTCCAGAAGGAAGGACAGTATCAGCACCAATTCAGAGATAATTTGAGGATCTACAGCCCAGTGATACACAAATAAGATACATTTTTGTTAATAGTTAGGGTGAGTAAATCCATTTTTAAGATTTACCTCCTGAGTTTAGTCACTTTAATATACAAGGATAACAAATTCAACATGTCTTTAGGTGCTTTCATGAAAATTTGGCATGCATTTCAGATGCTTTCATTGACCTGTATACAGAAATAAATACAAAGCAATGGAATATATGCAAAAGCAATGATTAATTAAGTGAATATATCCCCATATAATACAATTGAAAACACAACACAACTTTCCAGAGTCTTTAAGAAATAGTTCACAAGTGCATGTCAAAAGAAAAACCAGAATACAGCTGTAATTTATTTTAGTTTCAGAAACTTAAATCAGCTTTCGTATATAAGCCTATGAATACATTACTCAGTTGAATCAATGTTATGACCATTTAATTAATGGATGGATAGGGCTAAATGAAGCGCTGTGTACCTTTACTCAATATCAGTTCTAAAAGGGAAATCACATCTTCCATTCACAAGGGCATAAACCAAAACCACAACAGACCATGCAACTGTAATGGGGTCCAGCGCTACCTGGCTGAATACTGAAATGAATGCATACTGTATATAGTTTAGGTGCCACTGTCAAATTGATATGGCAGCAGTTAGTATGTTTATTAAAAGCAATGAATGTAACCGTTTCAAACACTGCTCTTTGTCTGTTTAAGGGGGTGTAGTAATAAGCGCTTATGCTTTGTGGAAGAGATTGTTATTGCATAAAGAGGTTTTACAACTCGTTGGAAAATCTCTTTGCGGCTTAGGCTGATTGTTTCTTTTCCTGTAGAAACGTTTTCATCTCATGCATGCTGCAAATACTCGTCAATTAGGAACAAAATGGCAAAGGTTCCTGGAAGCACATAACGTGTTCAAGGGCTGGCAAATGCCTCACTACCATAGATGTCAAAGTGAGATCATTGATCTCACATATACATCTGCTTGTACATAGGTGTATATGGCCATACACTGTTATATTTTTTTCATTCAACCTGGAGCTGAATTAAAAAAAAAAATAACAGTGTCTGTACAGTGTATGGCTACCTTAAAGTGACACTAAACTCAGGAGTTAAATCTTAAAAATGCATTCAAGTACCCCAACTATTAACAAACATGTATCTCATTTGTGTATTACTCGGCTATGGATCCTCAAATCTTCTCTGAATCCATATTGGCATTGTCCTTCTTTCTGGAGGGTGGCTACTTAGGTTATACATGGTCCCTGTGTGTGTTATAAAGTAGCCACCACTCCAAGCTCACTCCCATGATGGACTACAATCTCATCACAAGTTTACTAATTCTTACTGGAATTATAGTCTGTCACGGGAGTGAGTTTGGAGTGATTGCTACTTTAATACACACGCAGGGATCATGGGGAACATCATGGGGAACAAAAGTAGCCCCCCTCCAGATGGAAGGACAGATGGAAGGACAGTGTCAGCAAAAATTCAGAGATGGTTTGAGGACCTACAGCTGGGTGATACATTTTTATTTATAGTTAAGGCAAATTAATGCATTTTTAAGATTTAACTCCCGAGTTTAGTGTTACTTTAAGTTACTGTTTTCTCATGGCACATGGTAAAGTCCCTTCCACTACACCAGCCCTTTTCTTCAGACTGTATCCCCAATCCTGCCTACACAGAGCCTCACTTCACCTACATCTATACTGCACTGCACATGCACAGCTGACCTTGAAAGTGAAGCATTGTGCAGGCCACAGCATCCTAGTGGATCCTCAGTGTGATATAACACCTATGAGCATATATACTGTATATGCTCATAGGTTTGTCCAGAATGGCAGGTATCTATCCCCTTATTTTTGAAAGGAGGCTCCTTAAGAGCCATTGATGGGATAATGAACAGGGAAAGTAAAAAAGTACATTGGAAACGGAAGAAGAGATTGCTGCTGCCGCTGCTTCTGCTACATACTGTTTTGGGGCTTTTGTTTTCTATGTGGACCTCATGCTGCTGAAGTAAGCCAGTGAGGTTTGCATTCATAGATTTATTTTAGGCACCTGAAGACAATAAAAGAAATGTTGTCATCATTAGTCCCAGCTAATTTCCCAAATATTACTATAGGAGTTATGGAAATATTGGCTGCACTGTGAAATATGTCTGTTTTGTGACTGGTTGGTAGTAGTTTGGAAAGAAAGGCTTTAACCACAGGTAAAGATGTGTCCAATGCCATACCATACCTCCCAACTGTCCCTCATTCAGAACCCAACCAGTGTAAAAGAAAAGTAGTGGTGGAAAAAATGCTGGGTTTAACCAGTTATTTTTGGCATATAAATTCTTAATGGTCTGCATACTTGGGGGTGTAGCAGGGGTGTGTCCATTGCCTAAACACAATGTTCTGCAAGGGCTGGCCATCTTTCTCATCCAAGAAAGTTGGGAGGTATGTCTATGACACTCATTTTTTTTTACACAAACATACTACGTCAAGAAACAGAAATAAATGTGATTCTAAATCTAGATGCTAGATGATTATTTTTTACTTGCCTTGCTTGACGAGATTGATTTCCCCATCTCTGTTTTTTCCCCATAAGCCAAAGCAGGTGCTTCCCTTGGAACACTCCACAGTGCCATTCTCAGGGGATATCTGACTTTCGCTGACTCCCTGGTCCTGCTGGTTGGGATCTTTGTAGGCGCACAAACGCTCTTCACTCTGAGCAGCTGGAAAAGAGACACCAGAAGGAAGATTAATCCGCATGTTCTGTTACCACAACAGCAAATACATAGTTGCTGGAAACACTTTGTCTTTATAATGCCAATACTGGAGGTTAATTCTGGAGGTTATATACTAAAAACAAAAAACAAAAAACATAGAGCATATCCACAGTACAATAGAAAATACAACCTGTAAATGAAAAAAATGTTGCATGGTGCTCCTGTGCATTCTAAAGTGAACTACCAGCAACAGCTAAATGGTGAAAAACATATACAAGTGCTGTTTAACCTGCCAAATAATGTGTACTCCTTTCCTTAGATTTACACAGCTCTGCCACACAGCAAAGCTAGGCTGACCACTTTTTTTTACTGCAGCTAAGTCATGAAGTTAGGTTGTGTCCATGTCCCCAGTCTGTGACTGGACAGGGACGGAAAAGCAGCACACTGATGAGCTCATCTCTGCTCCTTCCCCTTATCATTATACTTTTTCTTAGCAAATTAGCACTGCAGCACAATTGATTGGCTTCTTGTACTGTTACTCTCTTTCCCAGTCTGAGCTCTGCTGTGCAGGGCAGGGGAATGCAAGAGGCTGATACCAGGTCAAATTAAGGTACTGTACGTACACTGCTTGCATTTACAAATAAATTCAATTAAGTATTAATAAATACAGAGCTGCATTAGTTTGTGTCTTTTATATCTGCCTGAAGTTCAGGTTTTAACATTAGGAATACAGTATGGAGATACATTTTTTGTTTTCTGTGTAGCTTAGCATGTCCTAACTGAGTGGATATGAACCACAAGAAACCTGTCCCCACTTACTTTTAGATTAGAAGAAAGTGGTTTATTTTTGGTGCATACCAAATAATTGCTAGATTCCATGGACATTGACATCTTTATATTACTATTGTTCAGGATTTATATATATTTACAATATAAGGAAGACATTACAGTTACAATACAAATCAAGACAAGATGGTCATGAGGGCCCTGCCCGTAAGAGCTTACAATCTAAATGGGAGGGGCAAGTGATACAAAAGGTGGCAGCTGTGTGGGAATGAATTGGCATTAGTGTTAATGATGGCGTGCCAACATGTTGAATTTCTTGTTGTGCTTTAATAAAAGTATGTATCAGTTTACTGTACACCTCTTTAACATATAATGTAGGAAATCATTTTAATTGGGCACACATTACTGAGTTAAGACAAGTAGGACTTTGCATTTGGTCCCTTAACTAAAAGTGAGCAGCAATAAGACACCATGCTGCATGCGTCACATGATGACATTTCGTTCTCGCTGACAGATGTATAATCCCAGAATACTCAGCTGTTCTTACTACCGTGACAGGCCACTATTGGAGGGCTAAAGCCTATTCAACCTATGTGTTTTTCCTTACCCAACTCCCATGTCCGATATTATGCTTCTGTTACAGGCTCATGAAGGACCAAAGGTTATGATGACCTATGGGCTTATTATAAAACACAGGACTCAGAGCAAAGTGACCCATGGCAAATCAACCTGAATGTACCTTATTGTAATAAGACAAGTACAAGGCGAATTCTGATTTTTTTTATATAAGTACAGCTATGTGCTGCTTGCATTGCACTGCAAGTAGGAAAGTATACACACCATCAAATCTCTCCCCCATGTACAAGCCTCTAACTTGTTTCACCACCAGGGCTTATCTATCTATCTATCTATCTATCTATCTATCTATCTATCTATCTATCTATCTATCTATCTATCTATCTATCTAGCCAAGTTTCTAATTTTAACCCTATCCTTAAAGGAGAATTATGAGGTGAGTGATTTTCACTCAGCCACATAATCTAAGCCAACCCGTGACAATGAAACTGTCACAGGTCGGCTCAGTAGATCGGGAAGTGATCGAACACATACCGGCGCTCGCTCACTTCTCGATCTATCCGTGCAGAGTATCCGTGCTGACTGGCGGAACGGAGTGGGGAGGGGGCGGATACAACTGGCTCTGCCTCTAGACAGGCAGAGCCTATTAGACTATTCATAGATCAGTTAATCTACAGGAATGCAATGCCGCTGCCTATGAAATAATGATCACAGTTTGATAGAGGTTACCTTTGATGCGCGACAAAGTTTAATGCTGCAACCTACTTTCACAGTCTCGCCTTTGTATAGTTTTGGTCTCCATACTTTTGTTTCTAAGCGATTGTTTACACCATCTCTGGACCAGAGTGTTTTTTGTCTGCACCTGAAATGCATCTCAATGTATTCCTATAGTATTTCTGGGCTCTGTTCACACCAGTGCAGTAAGTTCCGATGCAGTAGGAAAAAATGCTGCATGCACTATTTTTCTGGTCTGGAACACACCAAAACGCATGCTTTACGCATACAAGCGCACTGGAACGCACTGGACCACACCTGAAAGCCCATTTTAAGTTAAAAGAAACGCACCGGAGCCCATCAAAAAAGCAATGCACTGCATTTGCAGAAACACCTCCAGATCTGGTCCAGACATGGTGTGAACAAGCCCTCAAGCTACCCACAGATATTAACTTGCAGTCAAATATGATAATGATCCAACTGCCAAAATAGCTATCTGACAAAACATGCATGCGCAGATTGGCTGGGTTTACATGTCTATGCCTGTAAAGGAGTGGAGAAGGCAGAAATTAATTCCCCGGGCCAAGTTAACGCAAAGAGAAAATAAATGGCAGGCAAAATCAAACCTGGCTAATTGATTCTTGTTCTGAGAAGGGTTATCCTGGGTATGTCTGGTGAGGTCAGGTGCCCTAAAGCTGCCCATACACCTTACAATTATCTGCAGATTTTCTGTGGTCAGATGGAAAAAGTGCAACAGATTGGCCCAGGTGGAGATTACTCCATCCACACAGTTAAGTGCAGATCTGTTGCACCTTTTCCATCTGACCACAGAAAATCTGCAGATAATTGTAAGGTGTATGGCCAGCTTAAGACTTTGTTTGATGGTTGTTAGTTTTCCTGATCTGACCTTGCCCATCAATTATTTCTGTGGGTACCTTAAGGGCCCATTCACACTAGCTTGCCCACTAAAATGTGTTGTGTTACCAGACAGTGTGATCCGACAGGTCCAGTGGGTCAGCTCATCGCACTATTAATTCATTTCAGAGATTTATATAACGCCAACAATTTACGCAGCGCTTCTGCATATTCACATCATTCCCTGCCCTTAGAAAGCTTACAATTTAAGGCACCTATTTAGACAGGAGCCAATTTGCCTTCCAGCATTTATTTGTAGTGTGGAAAGAAACCAGAGTACCCAGAAGGAATCCCACGCAAGCACAGGCAGAACATGCAAACTACTTGCAGGTGTCCTGAGTGGGATTTGAACAAGGGTCCCCCAGTGCTACTGTGTTTATTTATTTATTTTTTACTTTATTTGGAGTGTACAGAGTGTACAATCTGTTCAGGTCCCCACACAGCAACACAATGTACTGTGGTGTGGTCCAGTGCATTGCGCAAAAATGTGCAACATTTGCAGTGCAACAACGCATGCCACAATTGTTGTCTATATGCCCTGATGGTGACAGCAATTGTTCAGTTGCTGAAAATACCTGTCACCACATATAAGGCTGCCGTTAGACCTCAGTGTCAACTGAAGATGACTACATTGCAGCACATCTACTATGCGCTCTTCTCTGACAGATTGCATATTTTAATCTTTAATATCTAGCCTTGGCAGCATCCTTCGGAAGCATATGGTTTTATCATCAAGGGGGCTGAAAGACTACTACAAAATGCCATACTCTTTGCAGAAATTTGATGTGGTAATTGAATACTACATGCACTGTCATCTGTTAATTATAGGGATTACTAGCAGCAATGATTCTACTGTTGTGTAAAATACTTTGATTACCTGGTAGTCAGCTTACAGCATTTATGTAAGAAGTGACAAGACAGCTTGTATACTGATCAATGAAGTTGGAGGAGATGTACATTGGTTGTTCAGCTAGGTGCATATATATATAACTGGGATACTAAATAAAAAGTAGTTCATGGCTGGTCTAGGAACTTACTCAGCTTAATATGTACAAAATGGTGTCCATATTAATCAACAGCAGGGTGTACACTAATGTTGGTGTGCTGTCAAGCACTAAACAAATTAAAAGAAAACCAATTAAAAAAAACTAAACATGTATGGATGAGAAGGCTGTGTCAGGAGCAGTCATACTCCAATCCGTGTGCTTATTGTGGACATAGTAGGTACATAGGGAGAATAGTGTTGCGAATCCTGTCAACTGCACTGGATTATATGCTATGGCAAATTTCCTGGAAGAATGCTAGTTAGGGAGGGCAGTTCTTACCATCAGGTAGGCTAACTACCTTGTCCTTCAAAGCTAGTGCGGAACTAGCTTGTTTCATGGGCTCTTAGCTACTTTCCACCCTGTGAAACTGTGTATTTTTCAAGGAAATCAAAAGGAATACAGAAATAACCTTAATATGTATATAGGTATTTGGCATCACAAGGCGCTACCTTAGGCAATACAGGGATATTCCAGTGTTGACCACCCATTTCTCCTCAATAAACTCCAATCACGTGGCCTCCAAGACTCTGTTCTCTCATGGTTCACCTTCTACCTATCCCAGCACACCTTCAGTGTCACCTACAACTCTACTTCCTCCTCTCATCTTCCTCTATCCGTGGGAGTCCCAAGTCAGTGAGTAGATTAGTGGTGCGTGAGGAGATAGAAGGGGTGAGCTGAAGGGTAGAGAGATATATTTGGGTGCCATTAGCATACACATGGTAATGGAAGCCATGGGAGGTGATCAACTGACGCAGGGAGGCGGTGTAGATGGAGAATAGAAGGGGCCCAAGGACAGAGCCTTATTATTGACATGGATGTCACACCACTTCCTCAAACTAAATCTGTCTAAAACTGAGCTCATAATATTTCCTCCTCTCCGTGCCCCCTCCCCAGACTTCTCCATCACAATCAATAGCACCGCAATCAGCCTCTCCCGTCAAGTGAGGGTGCTCAGAGTAATCCTTGATTCTGAGCTTTCCTTTCAGCCCCACATCCAATCACTATACAAATCTTGCCGATTTAAATTCCGTAACAATTACAAAATTCTTAACAAATGATACAGCAAAGCTTCTAATTCACTCTCTTGTAATATCTCGTCTCGACTACTGTAACTCCCTCCTTGTTGGCCTACCACTAAGCAGGCTATCCCACCTTCAGTCCATCACAAACACTGCTGCCAGACTCATCCACCTTACCAACCATTCAGTGTCGCCACCCCTCTCTACCAATCGCTCCACTGGCTCCCACTTCCCCAACGTATAAAATTCAAAATACCAACAATAACCTACAAATCCATCTACAACTCCGACCCAACGTACATCATCAACCTCATCTCAAAATATCACCCAAACCGCCCCCTTTGCTCTTCCCAAGACCTCCTGCTCTCCACCTCTCTTGTAACCACATTGCATGCTTGCCTCC
Source organism: Nanorana parkeri (assembly GCF_000935625.1). Taxonomy (NCBI): domain Eukaryota; kingdom Metazoa; phylum Chordata; class Amphibia; order Anura; family Dicroglossidae; genus Nanorana; species Nanorana parkeri. The sequence continues at coordinate 2,047,644 of NW_017306407.1, read as the reverse complement.
AGGACTTTTGCAGAGTGTCTCCCATTCTCTGGAACTGCCTACTCCAATCTGTCCACCTATCTCCTACTCTGTCCACCTTTAGGCGATCCTTGAAAACTCATCTCTTCAGGGAGGCCTATTCCACCTCAATTTAACTGTCCTTCCAGTTCTTCCATTAAATCATCCCAAACAGTTATTACCTTTTGTATCACTTGCCCCTCCTACTAGATTGTAAGTTCTCATGAGAAGGGCCCTCTTACCTCCTGTACTGAAATTGTATTGTTAATTGTATTGTCTCCCTCAATTTTGTTGGCGCTATATAAATCCTGTATTATAATAATCATAATAATACTAATAATAATAATTCTTGCTGTCAACTTAAAGCAGAACGCCAGCCAAAAATAACAGGATAACACTTTCAGTCTACAGATAGCTAGATGTCTTCGATGTGATGGCCAGCATCATTTAGCCCACTTCCTCTAAGCACAAGTCAACCTGGACTCCAGTCCATGACTGGGTAGTGAAAGGAGAAGCAACACTTCCACTCTGCTTTCTCCTGCTATCTGCATGCTTCTTGTCACCATATGTACTGACTGGCTCCTTTTATGGCTTCTTCCTTTTACAATCCATTCCTGTTGTACAGGGACTGCGAGACTCAGGACTACTTGCATTGAAAAAATACCTTTAAAGTGATACTAAACTCTGAATTAAATAATTAAATCTTAAAAACGCATTCAAGTACCTTACCTATTAACAAAAATGTATCTTATTTGTGCATCACTTGGCTTTAGATCCTCAAATCATCTCTGAATTGGTGCCGACACTGTCCTTCCTTCTGGAGGGTGGCGACTTTTATTCCCCATGGTCCCTGTGTGTATGTCTTGTGAAGCAGCCACCGCTCCAAGCTCGCTCCCGTGATGGACTACAATGTCAATACAAATTATGTAACAAAATGTGAGATTGTAGTCCATCATGGGAGCAAACTTGGAGCGGTGGCTACTTTACAACACACACACAGACCATGGGGAATAAAAGTAGCCACCCTCCAGAAGGTAGGACAGTGTCAGCATGAATTCAGAGATGATTTGAGGATCTACAGCTGAGTGATGCGCAAATTTTAGTCTAGGGTGGACTGATAGCTAGGAACAAAAGGCCACAATTACCATATAACGTGAGGAAAACAAAAACAAGGCAGACTTTGTAATATCTCTGACAGTCAGCAGGGTTAGGTGCCATGCATGAAATATGTCATCTTGTATCTATGGGTACCTTTCCTGAAAGTGGAAATCCTGTAGCCATAACAGAAACAAGGCTACTTTATTTAGCAGCTATTCATTTTAAAGCAGGAATGTAGTTCCTTGTCTGACATGCAACATGACTCTAGGTTTCACTGGTGTTTGTTTTCTAGATTAGTGTGGGATGACCTGTGAACCTTTACCCTTCATGTTACCTGTGACCTAGATAAAATGTACAACCATTCCTGGAGAGATAATACTATGTTTACTCAACATGCGTCACTAGCTGTCCTTCCTGTTGTTTGGCAGAATCACGCTGGTTGAGGGGCACACTTCTAACATGCAGAGTTCACGTGTGTATTCATGATTTTACAACTGTAATGTTAACATTTCCAAAGCTACAATTCATGTACATCAGATATCATTTATTTATTATGTGTTAAGATTCAGCACAAGAGACTTTTCGATGCTAGAGCAAATCTGTAAGTTGTCTGCATCAGACCCAGCTCTTTAGGCCCCACTTACACTTATGTTTAGCAGCAGTGTCAGCGAACGGCAGCATCCAGGGACAATCATCTGCAGGTATACGCAGCATGTCCGATTACATGGGAACAGCCGCGGGTTATGTCAGCCTCTTAACCTCTTGCCGTCCGCCCGTAGTAAAAAAACGGACGGACGGCATATGCAAGGTTTGAATTTAGAATGAACGAAATCGATTTTGGAAGGTTCATTTGACTTTCTAATCCTTGATGCGGTGAAATCGATCATCAATTTCGACCGCACTGATAAAAAAACATTGAAGTAGCATGTTGGAAAATTTTGTATACCCAACTTAAGCTGAGCTTCATGGAGGAATTTGTGAGACTGCTCCTAAATGCAAGTGTGAGGACTTATATGCTTTTACCCCCAAAACAAGTAGAGCTCCCCCCAACCCCACCCTACTGCTCTCCTCTCTCTTGGCCACTCTGCACGACATCTATCTACTCGTTTCTTCTGTCTTGGATAATAGCATCTATGGTCCCACTTTCTTGTCCCCTTTTGGTAACTCGTGTGTTGACCTACCCACCAATTTCTCATGCACAGGGTTACATACGTGTCATGTCTATTGAAATTTCTGGCACTACTCTGCATGGCCAGGGATATAAGAGCATACGCCATGGGGTGTGCACAGATTCCCTTTTGTGACATCCGCATCCATTCAGTTTTGAACTGGACTAAATTAACATATGTTAGGTCTATGGACAGTCGGATGTAAGCGAACATGTGTCCATTTACATCTGATCCATCAGGTTTTTTTCCCCCAACCTAAACGATCCTGCATTCGCTTACATCTGCAGACCCAAAGACTATTATTGAGCTTTCGATCAGGTCCCCCTGAAAAACTGACAGGTGTATTTGATTGAAACAAATGCAGGGGGTTGGGGGGGCATTCGTGGTTTCTTGCATTGGGGCCCTGAAGGTTCTAGTTATGCCTCTGCTTTCAACAATTATTACTTTCCTGAAATTTGTGTATAAACATTGTTACTGGTATAGTAGTTGTGTGCAGTTACATGCTTGTAACACTATTGGATCTACAATGTTGTCCTGGAAATAGCTATCAGCTAGGAAATCCAACCCAGATGACAGGATATTAGAAAGCTTTTCAATTGCCAAGCAACATTCCTTCTGAAATCTAAAGATGAATCTAAATCTATAGATAATTACCTAATTTCTATGGGAATCTTTAAGCTGGCATACATCAGTAGAATTTTGTTCAAATATTTTTGCTTTTAGAACATTCTTTTGGTTTTTCTAATGGTAAGTGGAGTCTTATTGACGTTCCTTTTGGACCGTAGTGACAAAGAAAATCGAAGGAGCAGGGTGGAAAATGTCTTATCTGAATGAATTTGTATTAGAAAATCAGGGTGAAAGTAGTAATATAATTGGTTGCTGAACGCCACGTCTTCACTAAGTTGTCAAATCTGGGTTATGCACATAGTAACGCCTGCCCTGAATGGGCCCTGAAAGTAAGCTCTGCTTATGCATTTTTTAAGCATAAGCTCAGTTTTCAAGGTTTCTAACCAAAGCATACAGCATTATCTTAGCATTTGTTCCCACTTGTCCAACTGCAACCTGCTGTCTGAGCCATAGACTTACTTAGCACGGGTGGAGTAGATCTGCCTGATCTGAGGATGCAAAGGTCCATGGACTTTGAAACACAGACTGTCTGCTGGGTCTTTCCATATCTGAAATGCCATTATCAACATGTTTGTTGACAAAAAGGACAGGAAAGTCTACATCCTGTAGAATGTAATTAGAATTCAGATAACAATGATAATGTTAAACGACTATTCACGTGGAAGTGACATATACATTTTTAAAAGTGCCGACAGACAGTCGTTTTTTTTATGGCAGAAGAGACTGTCTTTTCTTTCATAGATGTTTCTCCATGCCTGTCAGCACTTTCTGCTACAACTGTGCACTGAGCCGCCCATGCACAGCTCAGTGTACAGTCCCGGCAGGATTCTTGCCCAGATATAGTAACTCCCGTTGCCAAGCGGCCAAAGGTTTGGAATGTGGAAGAGGGCCGGAGGAGAAGATGAGAGCGCCGGTGACCAAGGGTAGCAGCACTGGAGAGAATGGAGAAACTGGTCCAAACATGAGCTCCTCCAAACATGGACGGAAGTTCCTTTCGCTGCCACCTAATCAGACTGAAAAATTCCCTGCCCGCATCTGCACATAGGCATTGGGGCAGGATGCAGCAATGTCATTGACCTTCTATGGACACATGGCTATATTTGGTGAATGACATTGACCTAATATGGCCATGTAAACATATATGGTCAATTACGTCAACAGAAGCATTTTGTTTATGTGCAGCTGTGGGGCAAAGAATACTCCAGCCCACATCTGATTGGGTGGGTGGCCCCATGTAGCTTCCATGTTCAGAGGAGCTCAGGTTCAGACTGGGTTCAGTCTGAACCTGAGCTAGTTCCTACTGCAGATTTTTTTTTAAACAAACAGATGTCTGCAATGTACACTGATTGCTGTACTTACAATGTAAAGCTGGCCATACACCTTACAATAATCTGCAGATTTTCTGTGGTCAGACGGAAAAGGTGCAACAGATTCCTCCATCTACACTTAACTGTGTGGATGAAGTAATCTCCACCTGGGCCAATCTGTTGCACTTTTTCCATCTGACCACAGAAAATCTGCAGATAAATTGTAAGGTGTATGGGCACCTTAAGAGTTGCTTCTCCATGTTCCTTGATTGAAACTATACTATAGATTTGGGAAGGGTAAAACTACATTTCCCTGAATTGCTTGCACCAGGCCATTTTGAAAAAAAGGTAGCTATGTTAGAATTTTTTTAAATAAACCCAGCTTGTAAAATATACTTACCTTTATGGCATGTGGTGCCGCTGCAACCTACACTTCCAGGAGTATCAGACAGGATGTCCCTCATTGGGTACTGCAGTTCCTACTGCTGGCTGTTATGTCACTACCGTACCCTGTATTTATTCACTGCAATGATGTACAAAGCACTCCTAGCCCCCCAAATGTACATACAATCGGAATGTTGCTCGTGCTCAGCAAACTCAGCTTGTGCTCAGAAAACTATTTTAGTGCAGAAAACCTGAAAAGTTAGGTGAAATAGACATTGCTTTTTTCATGTTTAGGTTGGAATTTCATTGAAAAGGTGTCATATTATGATGATGCTATTTCAAGTGTTTTGCTTTGTATTTATAGTAGACACTCCCTTGCACTGCATTCAAACAAAAAGCTTGTAAATTTCAATGGTTTAACTGGCCAAATGAGTTGCATGTCTACACTTGTGAGGAGTTAAGGTGCGGATTGCTACTTCGAGTATTGTCCCTTTCTATAAATAACTTGAAACTAGGAAAAAAAATAGCAATATGAGGGAAGTTTAAGGCCCCATTCACACCTGCAAATGGGGCCAGATCGCAGAGTCTCATGGATTCCTCCATGAAACTCATTCGATCTAACGTGGATGGAAGACGCTTTATAATACACCACCACCACCAACTGTCGCGGGCCTTGCACAAGTAATCGCTTAGTAACCTGGATCCAGACTGCTTGCTCACAATGTAACAATATAATTGCTTGCTGGAAGCAATGCATCATGGGACTTGTAGTCTTGAGAAACAGAGATTGCATCACATCAAGCAGCAGGGAAAGAGACGCAATCCAGGCAGTTGTTGAAAGTGATGGGCAGACAGAAGGCAGCACTCGCTACATCAAATAGATTTTTTCAAGTAAGCTTTGATTGCATTATCAAAATCTTTTGAGTAAGTCTTGTGCTTTCCAGTTACAGCTTCCAAACAATCTGTAAGCAGCATTTTTTAGGAATGAACTGCTCACTCCCCATAAATTGTTGAAGGTGTCTGCTGCACACCATAGAGCGTTGTAACCAATGTAGATAAGATAGATGCTGGAAGTGACCACCACATATGGCGCCATGTAGAGCCTAAGAGATCTGAAGATCTTACACTCACTACAAAGGGATTATTTATTCAAGTAAGCTTTGATTGCAATATGAAAAACAACTCTAGTATGTATTCCTATTACAATGCTGATGTTATAACAGGATAGTATATGCTGGGACTTTACAACTCCTTTAAGTATGAAAGTGTCAATAAACACAAACTTTCAGCAAAGCATTAGCTTCACAGTAGAGATCTAATGCAGGCTACATTTTCAGTATGCACCAGCCCTCATTCTCGTGTATGATATCTCACAAGCAACTTCCCAACTTTGTTAAAGAAAAGTAAAAGTGATGTTTTCAGTTATTTCAAATGCTGATTAAATCACTTACAATTGATGCTGCTTCTTGAAGTTTAAAAGTTTTAGTTTCCTTTGGAATCAACTGGTGCCCTGAGCACTAGCCCTGATATCCTGCTTTAAGGTGGCTCCTTTCCCTTGCAGGGTCCTATGGAGCCACCCTTGTGTGTTCTAGTAAGCTGTGTGTGTCTCCACAAACACACAGGCACAGCAAGGAAATCCTTCCCCTCCTCACTGCTCCCCTCTCTTCCCTCCTCCTTTCTCTCTCCTTCTTTCTCCCTTCTCCATGCTTGTAGATGAATAGTTAATGGAGACTGTACTGTCCCTTGTGAACTGGACGGGAAGTTCAGGGAAGCCGGGCTCAAAATGTTGGAACCAGCTGTTTAGAAATAGGATGACAGTAAATGTTTGGGCAAAAGTTTAAAGGAATACTTTGCAAATGCAAATGTGCATTTGTTTGATCTGGATGCATTATTGAAAAGAAGATTGAGAGTTTAATACCATTTTAAAGCAGCCACTTGATGAAGCACTTCAATGCAAGAGCTGGATACAAATGAAAGTAAGATAGCTATCTGATCTTCTGCCGTCGTGATGGCTGATGTAAAATATAGTCAAATAAAACTATACACTGACTGTCTGAATCACTCAATGTCTTCTTATATTTCTCAGCAACCTGAGCAATGAGATCTGCCTAAAGAAGGTCTTGACCCTGATCCCTGTTGACATTCTCAACCCTCATTCTGCACACGCTCTATGCAGAATATAGTAAAAGCAGGTGGGAAGACCATGGAAATAAAGCGCAATGAAGAGACCTAAAGACATATACTATATGGAGCCAGTGGCTGAGCCAACCCGCAAAGCTACCCAAAACTGTTTTCTCCATTTAAAATTTTAATTTGACAAATGCATAAGGAAACAAAAAGATGGATACAAGACTATCTGTAATTAATATTTATTTCTTTTTTTTCTTACAGGAACCTGTTGTTAAACAAAATTCAAAACCTAAGTAACACCCCTCTATTAGGATCACCTCATTTTTACAAAACATTTCCTTTTTTTCTGATCCTAATTTGGCATAGAATGTTATAATGTGTAAAAACCTCATATGAGAAGACTAATGCTGGCCATACGCTGGTAGATTTTCGTACAAACGATTTTTGTCTGAGCATTCAATAATGCCATCAGAGTCTTGACCGATGTCATTTAATTTTAACATTTGATTTTGGAATTAAAGTGACACTAAACTCAGGAATCAAATCTTAAAAAAAGCATTTAAATACCTTAACTGTTAACAAAAATGTATCTTATTTGTGTATCACTCAGCTGTAGATCCTCAAATCATCTCTGAATTGGTGCTGACACTGTCCTTCCTTCTGGAGGGTGGCTACTTGTGTTCCCCATGGTCTCTATGTGTGTTGTAAAGAAGCCATCACTCCAAGCTCACTCTAGTGATGGGCAACGGTCTCACGTTTAGTTTACTAATTTGTATTGAGATTGAAGTCCATCACGAGAGTGAACTTGGAGCCCTCCAGAAGGTCACCCTCCAGGAGGAAGGACAGTGTCAGCATAAATTCAGAGATGATTTGAGGATCTACAGCTGAGTGATACACAAATAAGCCACATTTTTGTTGATAGTTACCCTGCATTCATACCTGCTTAATCTTTGAATGTGTGTTCGTGTGCTGCTTTTGCGTTTCCCCACTAAGTTGTGCAGAATGTGCAAGTGTGCGGGCTTAAGGTACTGGAATGCATTTTTAAGATTTAACTCCTGAGTTTAGTGTCACTTTAATACAGTTTCCCCAAATGATAAAAACATTCACTGTTGGAATTCTGTTGATTCGAGTAACATTTTCCATCCTGCCTCTTCACATTTTTTTGGTCACTACAGACAAAAACAATTGTTGTTTTGACCCCATTCACTTTTAGACAATCTAACGAATGTTCTAAAAACACATTTTCAGATGAAATTCTACTGGTATATGGCTAAATTAATTCTACTAATGATATTAAAAAAAATTGTGTGGCCAACAAATCTACTGGTAAAAGCTGCCTCTGCCTTTACGCACGTGCCTATTGTGCCTAATGATAACCCTGTCCCTGACCTTTTCTACTACATATAGTTATACACTAGAGTTGCTAAAGCAACTCTTTGGTCCACAACTAGTCTACAGCATGAGACCGTTAGCTCTAAAGCCTGCTTCATCTGTATTGGGAAGGCTTTTAGTCTTCCTGAATAGAGGTGTCACCAGTTTTCTGATTAAAAGTGTCACTAATGTTGGTCTTTCACGAACCTGAAATTGAAGAGTGGTGGCAACCAGCCCATACTGGAGGACCAGTGTTGTATTATTAGCCAGAGTGCTGGTACAATTTTGAGAATCTCAACTCTCTCTATTTTTTCCTTTGTCTTTTCCTACTGGTAACAAGTAGATAGGTTAGCTGTAGCAATTTGGTTGTGGTTCGAATGCTGGGTACATACTTGTTAATATTGGTTTGAATGCTGGGTACGTACTTGTTAATATTGGTTTGAATGCTGGGTACGTACTTGTTAATGTTGGTTCGAATGCTGGGTACATACTTGTTAATATTGGTTTGAATGCTGGGTACGTACTTGTTAATATTGGTTTGAATGCTGGGTACATACTTGTTAATGTTGGTTCGAATGCTGGGTACATACTTGTTAATGTTGGTTTAAATGCTGGGTACATATTTGTTAATGTCTATCCAGATAGATGCCAGTGCACTCTGGTGTTGGTCTTGTCTCTGGGGAATTACAGTCATAGGTATAAAAAAAGGTAACAACTGCCTTTTGATTGGTTTTTGGGTACATTTATTCACTGCCACCAACCAAATTTCAGCTTTCAGCAGCTTAGTCTAGTCAACCTAATCGGAGCTAACACCTAATTGGTTGTTTCATATTACTGCACATAGAACATGCCCTTTGCATTAGTATATAAAGTCCTTTGTTTCTGATGGGATCGTAATTCTTTATGAGGGCAGTTCTGAACAAAGCTGCAGCTGGCAGCTGAAATCCTATAAAGTAGTAACAGTTGACCCAAGAAACCTGTGCGTGTGTCACGTAGATAAAAGTCCACATCTCCCTTTTAATTATAATTAATGTAATGTGTTTGTAGATTTACTAAAGCAGATGTTAATGAGACTTCCCTTCCAATTCATCACACAGTGGAATTCAGCAACAATACAGTATATAATCTCACTGGTCCAGAGCTCATGAACATTGCATTGGCCTGGGAAAATGCAAAGACAAGAAACAGCTCTGGGTGCCTACCCCATAGATGTCTTAGTTCTCATTATGTTCACTTTATAATGGCTGGCAGTACCTCTTTAAACAGTTTGCTGTAAATCAATGGTACAGGCTTTTTATAAAAGTTTTTTTTTAACCAGAAGCTTGCTCATTTCTCAGAAAGTAAAAGGACACAGACTTGGCTGCATACACAGGTCTGGAAATAGGGCAGTTGCATGAACTGACTCCAGTGTTGTTAAAACACAAAAGAACAGGGTGAGAGGTTGATATTGTGCTCTGAGGTTACCTGTTGACCAAACTCTCAGTACCAGTCAACATTCAGCAAATGTTGCGGCATGCTAAGCTGGTAGATCTTCAAACCAACTTTCGTACAAAAATATCTAATTGATAATGCCATCAGGGACTTGACATGTCGTTCGATTCTTATTTGACTTTAACATTCGATTTTGGAATTAATGGAGTTTTCCGAATTAAAACCACATTCACATTCAAGAAAAATGTGTCATCCCTCTCCTTCAGTTTTTTGTTTTTGTTGCTGCAGTCAAAAACGATTGTTGATTTAACCCCATTAACTATTATTTTCTGAAAGATATTCTGCTGGTGTATGGCCAGCTTTATAAAAGAAGGTTTTCCGCTAATGCTCATGCATTGTGGTGAGATGTATTAGGGTGCTATTAAAAATGAATAGCACTGCAACAGTTTCATGATTGGTGGTAAACTGCACATTAACATAACACACAGGTCTATATCAAACGACCCGTTTTAAAGTGATATTAAACCTTCAGGCTTTTTTTTTTTTTACTTTTTCTGTTGATGGGGGCTAGACTTACTTTAAAGGAGAACTATGAGATGAGTGCTTTTCACTCACCTCATAGTTCTAGCCGACCTGTGATATAGACAAACACATCGTGTGGCCATCTTTGCCCCCACTCTTACAGTCTATGGCTCCTCTGCCCTCAGTACCCTCCCCCACAACCAGAAAGATTGGGGAAAGCCGAGCATCTTTCTGGTCGCAGAGAGTACAGGTAAGTGTGTGTGTTTGTGTGTGTGGGGGGGTTAAGAAAACCATTGTGTGTGTGTTACCTTAATGCAGAGAATGCATTGTTTTAAAGCATTGCCTATAACCAATTTTTGGTACTATAGTTTTTTACTGGTTTACAGGCGCACGCAATTTTGAGGCTTGACATGTTTACTCAACGCAACCTCATCTTATATATTTATTCAAAGCATTGTTTATTGAAAATATGAGTTTCATAAACTGTGCTAATATTGAGTGACATCAAAAATTGCAACTTACTAACTGGGGGACTTTAAGCATTTTCCCTGGTGCAAAGCAAATACTGAAAAACCGGGCCTTGCAGTGAAAGGGATAAATGTTGACATAATCAGCCAAATACAGGGAGCATTGTTATCAAAGACTCATAGATGTATATTGTGAGCAAGGCAAATCAAGACAAGTAAAGCACAACAATTAGATTGCTATTTTAAAGTCAAAAGGTGCTTAAAGTGACATTAAACCCTCAGATTTTTTAACATAAAACAATACTGTAATGTGCGCCTTATTGTAATCCATGGTTGTTTCCCTTCTCTTTGCTGCTCTTCCTTTTAAATCTGTATCTGTTCTCATGCTCTGCAGAACTTCTGTTTTGCAGCAGACTGCCTTGTCTCAGGAATGGATACATGGTGTCTGTGTATACGTTTCTATAGGCTTGTAATCTGAGCCAGCACTACAGGAAGAGGCCCTG
>NW_017306407.1:2003783-2035612 GCF_000935625.1 Nanorana parkeri | reverse complement strand
CGCCGCACATGTTGCATATCGCCGCGAACGTCGGAGTGAGAGCAATAAGTCTAGGGCCATCAATCACTGATAACACTAAACTGATGAGCGGTAAAAGCTTTTAAAGTGTCGCCTATGGCCAATTTTGGGTATGGTAGTTTTCTGCAATTTCGCGGGTGCGCGCAATTTTAAAGCTTGACATGTTTGGTGTCTATTTACCCGACGTGACCCCGACTTTTATATTTTACCAAAAAACTGGTTAATAATAAATGTTTCCTAACATAATGTAAAAAAAACTTTTTTTTTTCAAAATTTTCTGTAATTTTTCCTAATTATAATAAAAAATAAAAACCCCCAGTGGTGATTAAATACCACCGAAATAACGCCCTATCTGTCCCCAAAAAATGGTATAAAATTCATTTCAGTACAGCGTTGCATGACGGAATAAACGTCAGTCAAAGTATCGCAGCGCTGAACACTGAAAAATGGCCTGGCCAGGAAGGGGGTCTAAACACCTGGTCTTGAAGTGGTTAAGCTATTTCACATGCTGAAGAAATCACTTACAATGAATTGGTGCTCCTTGAGTTTTAGTTTCCTGTAAAATCAGCTGGTCCCCTGAACACTGTTTTAGGGAGGGTCCTATGGAGCCACCCTTGTGTGTGCTAGTAAGCTGTGTGTGTCTACACAATCACACAGACAGGGCAAGGCAAGACACTCCCCTCCTCCCTCCTCCTTTCCACTTCCTTCCTCCCTTCTTTCTTCTCCAAGATATTAGATGGACAGCTGCTGGAGAATATATTTAAATGAAAGTTTTTGTGCCCGGAGTTCAGCTTTAATTTCATAGGAACTGTTTGGGATAAATATATGAATACATGTCTTAAAAGAGTTTGCTTTCACTGATTTCAGTAAGGAGAGATAATCAAAATACACTATCAAATTGCAATCATAGCTAATTGCAATCATAGCTGATTTTATGGTAGACATGATCATTATAATCAAAGTCTTTTATTGTAATGGAGAAAACAGGTAATTGTTTATAGACGGAGATGACAAAAATCAATTGCATTGTCTTTTGTGATAACTTCAATTTTACAGCTCTGGATACTATCTGCGTGGAATTTGTATGTCCTTCCACTATTTGTTTTCTAAATCCAAAATGATACTGGCGGACTATTAATTGGCTCCCTCATAAATTAGGTCCTTGTATGTTTTCATTAGATTGTGAGCTTCTTAAGTGGACAAGGATTGCAGAATATCAGATTTCAGTACTGAGATCTTGGTATCGTTAAATCGTGGTGTGAGGTTGTTAGCTTTTAGTACTGTTGCGGCACAGAATAAGGTAATGCATTCTGGTAGGGGAATATTCAATGTTTGGCAATAGGTGAGGATAAGGGATTCAATAATATCTAATGGGATTAAAGTCTTTTCAAAGCCAACACTTTCTTTTTGTGCTTTGGAGAGATAACACAATGGATAAAACGGCTGTAAGGATTTTCATTTTTATACAGTTGGGAAAATTTCCCTTTACTTCCTGTCCCAGAGACACAACTGGACGTGAAGGGAAATCTATTCAAATTAAGAATTAAGCCATACACTGCTCTAATTTCATCTGAGTCTGCAGAAATTTGAACTTTGTTTGGCTCTCCTGGCACCTTCTGGCTCAACAAAAGTCGATTATTCAATCAACTTTTGTCGGAGGAACTGTGTAGAAAATTGTCGGCCAAACAATGACTAGTGCCAATCAATTGCAGTCGCTGTTCGGGTATTCAGACAGCGGCAGGTGCTGGCTATCAGAATACAATAGCACGGCAAGGGCAATTTACCGGCCCTGCAGGCTAAAGAAAAGACATCTCTAAAGGCTCCAGTTATAAAACTTCCTATGCTTGTCAGTACCATCTAGTGGTGCTAGTGCCATGTGAATGGCATGCGCCCAACATATTTTATAAATGAAGACCTATGTGTATGGCTAGCTTTTGACAGTTGTCACCAGAACAGCTATCCAAAAGGTCCCATGTATTGTTAAGCAGTTTGCAAATAAGAAAGTAAACAAAGCAAAATCCTTGTATGATTTGTCTGACCAGTCACCAGCTTCCCCAAAAATGCACCTTTTCAGATCATGATTGGTTGAAAACAAGAAAGTGTTGCAAATAAACTGCACGGCTTCTGACCAAAATTGATGCAGCACTAGATATTCCCTAACAGAATAGAAATATGTGCCTCCTAAAGATGAACTTTACCCATATCTTTGAAATGACAACAAACACACCTTTAGAAATGTTTAGTAATGACACAATCTACAAACGCATACTTCTAGATAATTGTCGGCTTTTTGCATACCTTTTTTATAATTTCCTCCCCATTCTTCTCACAGTGGCCATTTTTGCTAAGGGCAGATAAATCTATCTCCCTTAACTTCCTGGAACTCTGACACATGTGACTAGGACATGTGACCATGCACATCATCTCAGGGGAGGACAATGCCTTTCTCTGAGATTTTGTGAGATAACAGATTAGATTTCCCAGCAATGCCCTGCTGATGTAACTTTCCCAGGATGCAACACTTGGGCACAATTACATCACTAATGGAAGTGGAAAAACAATATTTGTAAGTAAAAGCAATATTTGTTAAATTAATTTATGTAAGATGATTTCAAATCAGCATGCAGCGCTGCATGCGATGTGAGTTTTAGTGGAAAGGGGGTAAAGGTCCACTTTAACTACTGACATAAGGCATCTGTAGAAATCATTTGGGGTTTTAATTGAAAAAAGACCATCTAATGCAACTGTATCCATGACATTATTAATTAAAAGCCACCAGCAATGCCCGTAACTCATACTACTGCCTTCGCAGGGCTAAACATAAACAAATTCACACACACACACACACACACACACACACACACACACACACAGTATTGCTGTATACAGGAGCCTTCCTCAGAAGATGTAAGACCAGAGTGAAGATGAATTATAAGTAAGGAGAAGGGTCACATCATACAACAGTTTAAACACAGGGCTGACAATGCGGTAGACATTCGAGTCACGTTTATGCAATTCTTCATCAGGGCAACACACAGTTTTCATAAACTTTGCGTTTCAAAATAAATAAATGAACATAATGAACCCATTGCTCTCTTTTATGGTAACATCACTCTGAAATGCCCGGGGTAAAGAGCTCTGTGAGCCACAGATAGTAAAATGAAGCTATGAGATGGGGTCAAGTAACAAGCAGCATGGACTAAAGGAAAAGCTTTCTCCGAGGCTCTTAGACAAAACACAAACATTCCAGCCAGGAGGTATAACTGGGATTATTTGCTTTATGCTACAGTGCAGCTTACTCGTGGGAAAAAATTATTTATATTGCTGAAAAGCCAAAAATAATTATAACCAAACTACCACCTAAACCCTCCTGTATCTATGGGTTGCCCTGCTAACCTACTGTATATACCATATTTTGAATTTAAAATGATCATCATATTTTTGTAAACTTAGAAGGTTGTAGTTTAACTAAAAATAGGCATATTAGTGTATGGTCAGCTTAAGGGCCCGTTCACTCCAGCAGGTGCACAATATGGTTTGTATAACGCACACGTGCTGGTCTGGGTTGTGTAGGGGCGGTTCATTCAGTTTTATGCACAAGAGCACGATGTGATGTGCTGTGGTGCATTGACATGTGTCTTTGTGCATTGTGCTGTATTAAAATCGTATATGATGCACAGTGGGTGTCTGCTGCCTCCTGCCGACAGCCTTTAATTAAAAAAATCATAGGAGCCGGGTGTTAAATTGTTGGACGAACAGTGCCTGTGTCCAATCAGATGCAGGCAGTGTTTAGGCATTTTGCTAGCCACAGCGGGAGATTCACTGTTTAACCAGTTGACATCCGCGGTGTTAAACCCCCTTCCCTAAGGAACCCGTTACAATTTCTTCGTTCAGGCCGCAGGCCGAACAAAAAAAATTCTATAGGTGTGTGCCCAGCCTAAGATGATGTCATCAGCCTGCTGCAGGCAGTAGGAAGCACTTGCAAATTGCAGCTGCATTAGGCTGAAGTAGGGGGCTTATCTATGTTAGATATTTGTGAACACAGTCAAGACCTGCACAGGCATTTACATGACTGACATCCCAGTCAAGGAAATGGATGGTGACCCTGTATGATGCCAGAACAAAGGCGCCGTCTTTCTGGAAAAGAAAAGAAGATGAAGGCATTGTCAGAAGAGTACTATGATCTCTGAGAAGTATCAGGTACCTGTGAGTGTTACACATATACATTGCTTAAAGTGTGTCCGGGCAACCAAAAAAATGCAGTTCATCTTTGCCATACATGCACACTTCCTAATGCATTTAGCTTCCAAGTCCTGTTGGGGGATCACAACACTTAAACCGATCCACTCTCAGATCTCTACAACATAGGTGTTAATTATTCTGTAATCCATGATAAGAACATGGCGGGTTAACTAAACTCCTTGAGATAACACAGGGTATGTGCAAGGGATAGTTCTGAATTTCTGACATAATCAACAGCTATATTTTACACTTATCAAACAGATATAACAAAGCATTTTCTATTGTATATTTACCACATCAAAAGAGAACATATAAGAGAAGTACTGTACATTTTTAGGTCCCCTTTAATGTACCCTCGGCACTCTAACCTACATATCAGGACATGGAGTAAAGGAAATCTCTCCACTGGGGTCACAGCCAACATGAAAGTCCTTATTCATAGTAATATTACACTTACTACTCCGTATTAAGTGTAATACCAAAATGAATACACTGATTATTACTACAGCTCTATGACTGCAGCAGAGCCCTGAGTGCAGTGAATCCACAATGGATCCCAATACTAAGTAGTTGTGAAGCTACCGTAGCTCTGGGAGATATTGGACTGGAAGCTGGGTGGATCACCAGAGCTTTCTATTGCCTCCATATATTTTTTATCATGTTGGTATGTTGGAAAAAGCTCCTGAAGCAAGCAAACATCATCATAAACAACGCAAAAAACACCATCATGCTGCTTCTGTAATGAAACATCTGCCCTGGCACTCCTGGTACAGCTGGCTTAAGCCCTTAGGAGAAAATGTACATAAGAGCGTTCCTACCATTTTGCTCATTAAAGAAGATCTATGGATGAATACATGCTAACACCATCACAATCAAACTCCACATGTTTAACAATTTCTACTGAAATGTAGCATCAATGACATTACCCAGAGGAAACAATTACGGCCGTCTTGGCATCTACAAATATCAGCTACGAGGAACCTCTAATTGCAAAGATGCAAACATGACAGGAGAAGTGATATTCCTTATTTGTATTTGTTTGTATACAAAAATCTAATGTTCTCTTAGGGGTCTATTCACAAAGCTGCCGAGGGCAGCCGAGTGAATGACCGATCAGAAGTGAAGTGAGCCGAACACTGTTCGGCTATTCACTTCAGGCTTGTGTTTAAGATATGGGCAACTTTTTTGTCTTCAAAAAATGGGCAAGAGCCAGGAGCCTCTCTCTCTCTTTCTTTCTGTACACATGACATAATTATTCCCAGATGTAGCTGTACTCATGCCAGACTTTTGGGCCATTCGTAATTCAACAAGGAGAGCACTATCTGACTTCCCCCCAGTCTCCGAGGAGAGCAGACTTCTGTCTAAGGCCAGTGTTTTGACTATGACGGGATTCCTAATGGGTGCTGGAGCCAAAATATAGCCATTTTACCCTCATCCAGTCTATTCCCTTGCTATCCAGATGCAGGACTCTATTTTTGTTTAACTGTTGCACGGTTGGAGAGAAACAATTTGTGGTATGTGTACAAATTCATAGAAATACACTAAAGTCAGTGAATTCCCTCGAGCAAAATTGAAGTTTAATCATGAAAAGAAAATGAAACCTTTTTGGCACTCTTTAAAAATATGTGGAACAAGCTGACACCTACAAAAGAAGAATAAATACTCTTATTGCCAGCTAGTTCTAGTTAGCAATATGAGGGAAGGTTAAGGCCCCATTCACACTCGCAAGTGGGGCCGGATCGCAGAGTCTCAGGGATTCCTCCATGAAACTCATTCGATCTAACGTGGACGGGCGATGCTTTAAAATACACCACCGCCACCAACTTTTGCAGGCCATTCACAAGCAATCGCTTAGTAACCTGGATCCAGACTGCTTGCCCACAATGTAACATTATCATTGCTTGCTGGAAGCAATGCTTCTTGGCATATGTAGTCTTGATAAATTGAAATTGCATCACATCAAGCAGCAGGGAAAGAGACCCAAAGCACACTGGGATTCCAGGAAGTTGCTGAAAGTGATGGACAGACACAAGGCAGCACTTACTACATAAAAGGGATTTTTTTCCAAGTAAGCTTTGATTGCATTATCAAAAACTTTTGAGTAAGTCTTGTGCTCTCCCATCAAAGCTTCCAGAATTTCTGTAAGCAACATTTATTTGCTCTCTCTCCATAAATTGTTGAAGGTGCCTGCTGCACACCATACAGCATTGTAAGCACTGTAGATAAGATAGTTGTTCGAAGTGACCACCACAGTTGGCGCCACATAGAGCCTCAGAGAAGTTAAGATAGGTCACAGCACCCAAAGAGGCAAATAGAGACCTAGTGGTCACTATGTTGCTTTGAGGGAGGCACCTGCGCAGCCCCAATTTTGACCTACGTGACATTTGCAATAAATGACCTATCTTTATATCTGCTCTCTCTGCAGACAGTGAAGAGAAAGGCAGTAACTGCTCAACTCCAAGCTGAGATCATACAGCTCAGCCAGGGTTTACATAACCCAACGATCTATCTATAAAGCATGATACAGAGTAAATGAGGAGCCTAATGTCCGTCCAGCTGCCTTTCACACAAGGTAAAGAACAGACATATGGGAGCTGTCACATCTGAGCTATTTCTAGAAATGCGGGCTCCAGGGCTGTCATTCCGATCCCAACTTCCCTACCAACTGAGTTACTGACTTAGAACCAGCAAGCATGGTGGAAGTTCTGGCTTTTTATTTGAACAAAATAAAGTTTATTAAAAGTAGCAGTTTAGGCCAATGTGCAGGTGAAAAAGCCTGGTGTGTACAATACACAATTAATTGCAAGTGTTCGAAGCCCAATTAAACTTTCAATGTAAATCTAAAGCTAAATACATCCCAGGTGCTGCAAGACAAAACTTTTGCAAATTCTTCCATTTGGTTTTCTTATAAACCAGCCAGAGTCTGAGTAGAAAAGCCTGTCCCCTGCCAGCATGCTGTAGAGCGGGACCCTTGCTCTCTGTGTAGAAGCAATGGTTTCTCTGCAGAGATCTGACATGCCCCCTGCTAAATCAGACCTATAGTTCTCCAGTCAGCAACAATCATGCTCCCTGTTGATTGGAGAGCTCTGGTTCGGACTCAGCATGGGGTGTGCTTCTGCATAATGAGCAAGGGTACATCTTTATAGCCTGTTGGCAGAGGACAGGCTTTTCTACTCAAAATGTGGCTCCATTTAAAAACTAACTGTAGTACTTTGTACACCTATTTTTTTTATTCACCTGGAATGTATTTAGCTGATTTAAGTTGAAAGTTCAGTTGGGTTTGATCAGCAACATTTCTTGACAACACATAAACGTTCATCACACTTGACCCACCACCCCATTTGAAGTGGGCAATCACTATAGCTTTTGGCTTGTGCCAGCATGGACTCAATCTCCAAATATTCATTCAGGTTCATTAAAGGTCTGCCAAAGGATTCCTCAGCAACTCGTGCACACACCACAGTTGCAGTGAGAACACCAGTCCTCTAACTGCCACAGCAGCACCACTCAGATGTTCCAGGCCACTGTTTGGTGACTGAGGAAAGCATCTAATTCGGGAGGAAGTGAAGGAATAAGGAGATGGCAGCCTCCATCGTGTTGCACAGGAGTTCAGTAGATAAGTGTGCCCATTCCATTATTCTAGCAGCATGCTGGAAGATTCCACTTATTTACACTACAGAACTTTTCATCCAATCACTCATTCTAAATCACAAATGGACAAACCACAGCCTGTTTAAGTCTACCGTGTCTATTGGCAAATTTGACCCTACTCCATACTAAATTACCTCAATTAAAACACATACATACTCTTTCTCTCTTTCATTCCTGTGGATGTGATGGGTAACAGACATGTCAGTCATTTTAGTATTACAAGGTCAGTACGCGCAGTGACATCTCAGGATCCCAGGAGGTTTTACAGCAGCTGCTGTTGAAGCTTTTTACGGTAAAGACCGTGTTCCTAATCATTAAAAAGAAAAGCTATTTTACCCGTACCTGTTTTCCATTATCCAATTTTCTGAGATTAGAAAACATTCACACACATTTATCATGTTGCTTTGTTGGGAAGCATAAAATTTCACTTTCTTTCATTTAAATCCACTGTGAGCTGGATTTCAGAAAAGAATGCCAGATAATGTGGAAAGCCTACAGAGACATTTTCTCCTAGCACACGGTAAGATGGCTGAGGCAGATTCAAGCAAGTTTTACTAAATTAGATTAATTCATATAATTAATATGAATTGATTGATATACAGTCCTCACAGGGATTGTGTGCCGTCAGCCGCTGATTACTATTGAATGGGATTATGGCATAATGAGCACAGAATGCAGTATTTAGATATACTTTGTTATGTGTCAAATCCCTGGAATAGAAGAAATATCCTATCGGTCTAAATTAAATGAGGCACTCTTTTTTTCATTTATGGCTCCATGTTTTGTATCAGCTTTTTGCAACCATCTTAAAACCAAAATCCCCACAAAATCTGGAAAAAATTTACCTCTTATATGTTGTAATCACATATTTGAAGGGTTAGTCCACCTTTATAGATGAATAGCCTATACTGTCCCTAAACACAATACCACCATAACCCTAAATTAAGCAGATTTTACAAATAATCATCTGTTGTTATAACTTATGTCCATTATCACAGGGAGTGAAGCTTTCCCCAGAGGTCCTGCCAGTTTTGAAAGCTCCATCCTGTCTTCTTTTCAGGACTGGCTAGCTATTAGCATGAGTGCCCCCTAGTGGTACTAGGACGAGTGCCATCTTTCTCCAGGCCCCCACATATGCGCAGCATGCTCTTTCTCCAGTTGCTGCCAATGCGGGGGATCAAGAGAAGGACAGCGCCTTCTCCAGTACTGCTCTGAGGTGCTTGTCCCAACAGTTGGTCCATCCTAAAAAGAACACAGGACAGAGTTTTTTTAAGACTGGCAGGATTTTTGGGGAAGGCTTCAATCTTTGAGATAATGGACAAAAGGTATAAAAATAGAATAAATGCTTATTTGTAAAATCTGCTTAGCTTAGAGTTATAGGATGGTGTTTAGGGACAGTATAGGTTATTTTTCTATCAAGGTGAACGAACAAACCACTTCAAGACCAGGTGTTTAGACCCCCTTCCTGGCCAGGCCATTTTTCAGTTGAACTATGGAATAAAATAATAAATACAAAATAACTTCTCAATCTCCCCATTTGTTACTTACAGAAAAATGAACACTGTTACTCAAACCCTCTACTTTACAAAAATGAATGCTGCTCCTCAGTCTCCCCAATTTTTTCCTTTCCAAATTTCCCACTTCCTAAGCTCTCAATTTTTTGTATTCCTTGAACTTCTCAGTTTAATTACACGTTGGATTACAATTTGCTTTGGATTACAATTTGCTTTATTAATTATGGTGTCTGCATAGTTGTACAATAGTTTAATCTCTCCTGAAGCTCTCCACACTGTAATGGCACAGAAGATTTACATTAGTACTTCCAGATCCCATCTTCTTCCTGTTTCCTCCATCCAGTTAGGACAAAGTCACTGGGAACATTGTGTTTGGAGTCCAGGCATGGGGACATACCATGTTTGCATGCTGCACTCTATTACCAGCAATATCTTGGAGCAGCCATAGACATGAAATCATTACCTGATCTGGTTTGAAAATTACTGGATTTGGAGACTGTTATCTAATGTCTATAGATAAGCGCTTTTTTTTTTTCTCTGCTGATATCTTAGATCTAAAGTCTCTTCTGAAAACTGTATAAATGTGTCAGTCAGCAGTAACAAAGTACAGTACTTGCTTTTAGAAGATTGGAATATACAAGGCCAGTGGACAGTGGTCCGACATAACATGCATATTTAGGTCAATAAGTTACAAAGGAAGTAAACAGAAAATGAACGGCTATGGTTACAGCCACTAAGAGAAAGACTATGCTATACATAGCTCCATCTCCTTAGTGGGTCTTTGTGCTCACTTGTCTTAATCCCAAATTGATAATGTTTTCCATAGAAGAGGATCTCTTTCAATATTCAATTTTCTTTAACGTAACAAAGTAGCAAAGGCCAAAAACATATACAGGGTTATCAGGGGCGTCCCGAGGCTGGGTGACACCCGGAGCGGTAACCGAGTGTCACCGCGTCGAGTCGCCTCCGCGCATGCACGTGACATCACCACGCGCGTGCGCGATGACGTCATCGCGCACGCGCAACGATCTTCTGATACCTGCCGGCGGCCATCTTGGTGGTGGACGCCGGCAGAGAGAGGAGGGGACACCCACCCAGTGGGATAAGGTATGCCGCTGGGTCCCCACTCTCCTGATACTGTCGGGCGTTCGTTCCATGACCGAGCGCCTGACT
The DNA here is from genome assembly GCF_000935625.1 of Nanorana parkeri. Taxonomy (NCBI): domain Eukaryota; kingdom Metazoa; phylum Chordata; class Amphibia; order Anura; family Dicroglossidae; genus Nanorana; species Nanorana parkeri. The sequence goes on along the minus strand of NW_017306407.1, from coordinate 2,025,014 downwards.
TTTTAGAGGGGGGGTGACACCAAAATGACTGTCAGTCATTTTGGTGTCACCCCTGCAATGGTGACACCCGGTGCAGGCCGCACCCTCCTTGTGACGCCACTGAGGGTTATTCACAAAAAGATGAAGAGTTTGGAGAAGGCAGGAGAAGTGAACAATCTAGAACAACATCGCTGAACTGGGAAGTGAGCTGAATTAGAGACTTTTTCCATATGAGCTATTTTGGCCTAGATTGTTCACTTCTCCTGCCTTCTCCAAACTCTTCAACCTTTTGTGAATAACCCTGTTAAAAACAATTTGAGCAACAACCGTTTCAAGGCATGACAAAGTGTGTGTTAGTGCATCTGACAGTTCTTGGTCAAATGGGTTTTAAATGTTTGTACCCTTTGCTACTTTGTTACAATAAATGTATGAATGAATGCAGAGAGTGCTCTTAATATTCTTCTATGGAAAACAAACAATAAAGTAGTATTAAACACTTTTTTTTATATATCATTAATCCCGATCAATCAGATATGCATTACCCAACAAAGTATTACTTTCAATTTTTGCCCAAGCACTTACAGTCATCATTTTTTCAAACAGCTCCAACTCTCTCAGCTCGCTAGGGACAGAGCAATCTCCAGCAGCCCTCCATCTACTAGCTTGGAGAAAGGAGAAGGGAGGAGGAAAGAGCTGGGAGCAGGGGAGTGACTTACTGTGCCTGTTTGTTTGTGGTTGTACACATAGCTTATTAGCATACAAAAGTGAGGCTCCATAGAATCCTGCAAGGGAAAGAAGTCACCTTAACACAGGATATCAGAGCCAGTGCTCAGGGGATCATCTGATCCTCCAAGAATCTAAAACTTTTAAACATCAAGGGGCAGGGGGTAAGTAATTTACTCAGCTTGTAAAATAGCAGAAACACCTTTTACCTTTAATATCATTTCAAGTCAAATCAGTAATTGTATGGAAAAGACCTTTCTTAGATGAAAGCCACCAAAACACTATATCTACAGCATTGTAAGGAATAGTCCACTGGGCAAAAGAATCTTTTTTGTATACCTATTTGTATTTATTTTGGAATGGCCATACACAAGAGGCATGCACATTTAGGATGTACCCAAAAACACTAGCATGTATCTGGCTCTGTCACATTTTTTTGTTTTTAATGTGGGATTCTTTACTGCAGAGAAAATCTGTACTGTGTTTGGATCAATATATTGTACAACAAATTGTTAGTTTGTTATTTAGGCTAGATCTTTAGTATTTCTGTGAGTAGCTAGGCACTTCAAATGACAATGATGAGGTACAAAGTGTTACAATCCTCAGCTAATCAGATGTTGGTGCACCCTAGACAAGAAGAATTCACATCTACTTCTGCGGATTACTGTACTGCTAAATAAACCTGTCACATTACTGAGTGGAAATCATTTTATAATTCTAGACACATACAGTTCAAATGAAGATATAGCTACTCTATACAAGCCCAGGACCATAACAGATGAACTACTTTGCTGCATCAAATGACTGTGCGAACCTAAATCTTTTCTCTACAAAACAAATATTGCTGCTAAGCTCACTTTTGATATGTATTTTCCCAAATCTTGCCTTTGTTTAACCAATGACAAAGCAATGCTCCATGACAAATTCAGTTTGATGTATTGAACAGTCTAACAGTAGCCTCTGGCAGGGGGCTGGATCTACATGGCGTGCTGGTGAAGGGTGGCAGGGTATGTTTTTTGTCTCCCTCTGATTCCCAGCAAGGCTACTGCTCTGTCATATTTCTCTGACAAACAACAAAAAGCAGTGAGAATCCGCAGTCGCCTCCTCAATGCTGCTGAGAAGTCATTTCAACAACGGCTCAGAAACGCCAGTGCCTCTGCTCTTTGGATTTCTTTGTTAAAAAATTACATTGTGTAACTGGCGTCTACCAAATGGACGTTACTGTGCTTTCGTAACATTACCTACCCACAGAGATGAGTTTAACAAGATTTATAGCGTCACAGGAACCCACAATTCATATTTATAACAAGCAAAAAACACAATTTAATACTGAAATACTAAAGTGATAGAATGTTTTTTTATATACAACTAGCATAAGTACCCAAATCTGTCTTGATATTAGCCTCCTGCTGCAGGAGGAGCACACGAGGAGCTCACCAAGCTTTCCTGCATGCACATGTACCCACAGGGAATATACTGACAGGAGGAGAGAGTAGAGTGAGCACAGTTGATGACTTATTGTCCAATCATTAGCATAGACAAAGCACAGATTCACTTTAACTCTACCAAAGATAAGGGGTTCATATAGGTTCATATAAGAGGTGTATATATATAATCGAGGAAAGACCTAGACTTCGTCTGATTTGTCTAGGCCCCTCGGCTTCCCTAAGCTTTGTATTTTGGGGCATTTCACAATACACTCCAAAATAACAAAATGGCTCGATAGAACTATGCATGTATTTGTGCTCCTTTTAATTTGTAATAAACCGCCATCAATCCCACAGTAAAAAATGCAAATGACCCTCAACGCATTACATGCCCAATGTCGGGGAAAAAAAGGGTCAGGTACAATGATACAATGATTATTAATGAGGATACATAAGAAATGAATGGGAACAGGTACCACAACGAATATCAACACATCAAGCATTGTTGTATAGGCCCTAACTCTTGATTAGATGGAGGGGAGCTAAATCACCATCTGGCCTCCTACATCCTTTGGTGGCTTTGTGGTAGAATTTCTGAACCCGATAATCTGTGATAGAAACATTTCAGGAAGGAAATTCAATTGAGAGATCCTGTTCTTGAAATCCCTGACATATATTTAACTGAACCTTTTTTATAAGTGAAATGTGGAGGCTACCTTTGTTGGGGTCGCATTCTGGAAATGTTGGTTTGGCTGTTATGTTTACCCTCTTACTTTAAGAGGAACCTCACCCTCTCCTAACAAAATATAGTTCCCGTGCCCTTTACCTTTGCTGCAAAGGTAGACCCTATTTTTCTTACACTATGGTTACATCAAAGTTAGAAACTTTAATACAAAAAATAATAACTAAGCTGAAAACTTCCATGTACTGTATACATGCAAAAATGATGGTGAAAAATCTTGGCAGCACATCCTTTCATATGAATACAGTATAAAAATAAAAACAAATAAATATATTTGTAAGTCTTCTCCACAAAATCTGTCCAAGAAAAGTTTCCAAAATACACACTGGAAACCTGCGCTAATTTTACCACTGCTGGATTCCATGGGCCTGACATTCCTAATTTCCTCACGCCGAGTCACTCAATTACGGCACATCTATGTCCAGAACCATGTGGCAAGTATTATCTGCAGCATTTACCTCAGACTTAATGAAGGGGATTTATCTAAACTGGAGCAGGCTTAATCTGGAGCAGCTGTGCATGGCAACCAATGGGCTTCTCTCTTTCAATTTCAAACTGAAGAGAGAAGCTGATTGGTTGCCCTGGGCAACTGCTCTAGATTTTGTCTGCTCCAGTTTTGATAAATGCCCCCCCAATCTGTATTGGGATTAAATAAAATATTCATTTTCAGTTAATAAAGCTGTACAAATCTGAACTTCACTGTCTAGTTTTTCTCTGCACTGACAATAAAAACAAAGGAATGTTGGCCAAAGGTTTATACACCAGACTGTATTTTTGTCATTGGAGTGATGCCATAATCTCAGGCTCTCAGTTTTGTATGTTTCAGTGAACCACAATGAACGGAAATGCACAAGCATGTGTTGTGGTGCATTGTTGGGGGAAAAAAAGTGCATGTCAGTATTTTGAGTTCTGTTTTGGCGCACCTCATTGTGATAGATCGGGGGTAACCTGATGTAAACTGACACATGTCTGTTTACATCCGACACACCATAGTCCTAACATTGGTCCGTTAAATTCAGTTTGCGATGGAGGAAAAACTGGACAGATACGGGTGTCACAACATTGACATCCGTTCCATAGTGTCTGATCGGCAGGAATCCGTGCATGAGATCCCCTGCTGATCAAAACTGACAGGCACCCCAGTGAAAGGGACCTAAGTGAGTGCTAAACATCAGCACTGCCAGCGTCATCCATTTTGAGTACCTTACATGGCATTTACCTTAGCATTTCATCATCTGTTCTAAAATAAGCACAGATGTACAGGGTAGTAAAAGAAGGATCCCTAAAATAACAGGAATGCCAGTCATATAAGTGCAAGTTTAGGTTTGCCAAAATTCATTTAAAAAATGGCAACAATCCAATAGAGCAACAGAAAACGTACAATTGACTCAAATGTTTGGTTTCTTATAATGGGTATGCCAAACAAAACTATCTGCTCGGCTGAACGGGGCCTAATGTTTGCTTCACTAAAGGCAGCAGGAACTACGAACAATTAATGTTGTGACTCCGTGTTCTCCAAATAGAGGTTATGTGGTGTTGACAGATCTCCTGGACGTGCCCCAGCACAGCTCTGCTTTTAATCTTACCATGTGGGAAGGAGCCTGAAGGATTTTAGTGTGAGAGACTTGTTTGATGAATGAATGATTACATGTCTACATAGAGAATGTTTTTAACATACTAAAACATGAACTCACACAGAAAGTTCCACCTTTGTTCTTTATTTTTATTTATTAACAAATTAGAAGTACACATATGTTTGCACAGTGCTCAATACTTAAACTGTAATTTTGCCCTTAGTTTTCTGTGCACTCATGTCAGATTGTGTTAAAATTATTATTTTGAGCACTATATACGATATGTATGGAAAGTGCATCTTTATAAATAATTAAATATATGAGCAATGTGATACATTATTCAGAGCCTATCTTTATGGCCTAAACCAGTTAAGTACATTACACTGGCCAGTTTGACTATCCAATAGATGAAGAAATATCCAAAACGATTTAATCTCTCACGTGAATGACCAATTATGCAGCATTTATACTAATAGTAGAAACTGTTGGGTAACACAGTGGCGTAGTGGTTAGTGCTGCTGTCTTGCAGCACTGGGGATCCCTGGTTTGAATCCAGATCACTATCTGCAAGGAGTTTGCATGTTCTCCCTGTGCTTGTGTGGGTTTTCTCTGGGTACTTGTTTCCTCCCCCACTCCACTTGTAGGTTAATTGGCTCCTGTCTAAAATTGGCCCTCATATTGTATCCATGTAAAGGTGCCCATACACCTTACGACCATCGCAAGACTTTTGTCTTGCGATTGTCGTATGCTTGTTGAAAGCTCGTACGATCTGCCCACCTTGGTACAGTGTATGGGCACCTTAAGACAGGGACTTTAGATTGTAAGCTCCTTGAGGGCAGGGACTGATGTGAATGTGCACTATGTAAAGCGCTGCGTAAATTGTCAGCGCTATAAAAATGTCTGTAATAAATAAATACCTATAATAATAGGGAGAAAGGCTTTGAATCTACCTTTAATCTTTAATGAAAATTAAATAAGGGCAAGGTACAAAGAGCATTGTTATGCAGAAAAGCAAAACAATTTCAGCCTGTAGTTCAGTGTAGTCATACTAACGGGTCCAATTATAATGGAGAGCGAATATCACTCTCCGCTATACATGGCAGCATTACTGCACACTGCGACCTGCATTTTATGGGCCATTCATAAAATGCTGACCACAGTGTGGAGCCTGCAGTGTGTGTCCTTTCCATTCTGGTGTGTTGCATTAACACAAGCATGTTGACATGTGTTATGCTGTGTGTTAACGTGCATTGTGTTAAGGAAGCCCATCCTTTATTCAAATTTTAAAAATGCACCGGCAACTTTTTTTCCAATGCAGTGCATCATAACACTAACAAGATAGAGAAGGGGCAGGCAACCTCGGCACTCCAGTTGTTGTGGACCTACTAGTCCCACAAGGCATTCTTAGGCCCCATTCACACTAAGCGATTTATCGCGCGATTTTTGCAGCGATATCGCTCTATGTAGCTTCTCCAATCCATTTAATTTCGCCGCTCAATATCGCTTGTAGCTCGTCGCTGTAGCTTGTCGCTCCTACATGACCCTTTTTTCTGCGGATTTCGAGCGATTTTGCTCTTGATTGCATACAGCCCAACAGGAAAAAGTTGCGCGATGTAGCGCGACAAGTCGCGCAATATCGCACATATGAAATCGTGCGGAAAATCGCGCCATTTTCATGTCGCTCAGTGTGCATGGGGCCTAAGACTCTGACAGCCACAGGCACAGAGATGTCCCCAGGCCGGGTGCCACCCAGAGCAGCCGCCAGGTGTCACGCGCCGGGACACCATCATGAACGCCTTTTATGTCATTGAGCGAATGTGTGATGACGTCAGGAATGCACTTAAACGTCATCACTCACACTTCACTGCCGGCGACCATCTTGGTGAGGAGGGGATGTCTATCTGTCGGGATAAGGTATGCCGCCGGTTTCCATCCACTCTTGTACAGCTGTCAGGCACTCGGTCCATGACTGAGTGCCCGACTTTTCAGAGGGGGTGACACCAAAATGACACCAAAATTTCAGCGTCACCCCCTCTGAAAAGTCAGACAGTCGGGCCCCTCTGATGGTGTCACCCGGTGCAGGCCGCACCCCCCTTGTGACACCGCTGCACAAGCATGACTCCTAGAGCAAGATGTATGATGGAATTTGTAGTTTCACCGCAGCTGGAGTACCAAGGTTGCCTAGCTCTGAGATGGAGGCATGAATCCAGTCAAAAAAATGGCAATCTCTTTGCATGCAGCAAAGCACATGTACAGAAATTGTAAAAACATGGGGAGAGAATTTCCCGAAACTACAACAAACATCAAGTTTATTTAAAATTTAGGAGCGGTCTCCTCTGTGACTGTGAGACCAGATTCAGCATGTGGGTGGAGACTCAGAAGAAAGTATGAGGCTGGTATGAGGCTTGGTAAACCAGGAGGAGAGAAATCAAAGATCGTATATTAGTGTGGGAGAGCTGAAGAAATCTCAGCTCCTTGCCGAGTCTAGAAAGGAGGATTTCTGGGCGGAGACTAAGAAGACACGCCCTTAGCATGTTGTAGTTCTTCACATGAACCAGCACAGAGGGTGGCTACTTTTCAGCTCCCATAGGGACCATGGAAGTGAAAAGTAGCCACCCTCTGGCAGGAAGTAGTGGCTGGAGAAAACTAAAACAGATTTTGGAGCATTTAGAGCTGAACAATGACAAAAAAAGGTACACAATCATTTATTATTTATATAATACAAGCTATCTTTATTATTTCATTTCTGAGTTTAGTGTTGCTTTAAGCAAATGTATTATAGATATAGCTAAATCAATTAAATATGATGATCTAAATCATATAAATTAACTTAAAATTAGCTTACAATGGACCTTTGGGTAATTTTACAAGTCAGTTTGAATACATTTCTGACATGCGCAATATGCGGCAACAGTGCCTCTTAACATTAAAAGCAGAGCTTGCATGCCATTTAGAGCAGATGTGTCAAACCGGCCTTATAAAACAAAGCGCTCTTATCTTTTGCCCTTTGTGCTGACCAAGAGTGGCCACCCCCACCACCACCACAACCACCAGTCGTATACTTTCCTCAATATCTGGTGGCCACAGCTTCTGGTTTTACATCCTGCCGGCAAATCTCCTGTGCGCTGACCACGACCGCCAGTTGTATACTTTCCTTAATATCTGGTGGCCACAGCTTCCTGCACAGTGTCTCCCCATCAGCTGCCAGATCATGGGGGGGGGGGCTAGGTTGGGTCAGGGAAGGGGGGTAAGAATTATAAGTGCATTGGGCCTAGGCCTAAGAGAAGTATGTCTGATGCAGGCAGGAGCAATTGCTTTCCTTCTTCCACTGATTTATATAAGACAATTTGTGTGTACACAGTTAAGAATACAAAGGCTAATGCACAAGCATTAGGATAAACATGATTGTATAATTTCAGGGACAGCATTTTAGTCCTGTAAGCACATGCTGACCTTGCATTGATGCATGGACAAAGATTGTGCTGACCTTCTGGAAGATGAAGGCATTGTTAAGGGGAGTAATAGTGTCTCCTTTAGAAGTAATGCATACCTGTAATTGTTACACATTACTGTACATGACTGGATTATCAAGAAAAATGATGCTGTCACACTAAACCTGCTTCCAAGATGTATTTCCAGAGCAGTATGCAAGGGTCCTTTCAACTGTCTGCCTAGGGTGCTCACCCCCTAGATTTTCAAGCAATAACAATAAAAAAACTAAATCAAATATAGATGATTAATTTTCTATAGATGTCCTCATATTCCATCAGCAGGTGCTACAGAAGATGAAAGATGGGTATTACCTCTGTTTGAGAGGATTTTACCAATTTTGCTGGTACCCAGGAAGCTTCAAGATTGAGCTAAAGCACAAATCATAGTAGCCAATGACTCTGTTCTTATATATTCTTTGAAGTTCTATTGCTCTGTGATTTATGTAGATCTGTGAATTGAGCACTGCACTGTAAAAGATAATGGATTCTTTACAATTGTCAAACATAAGATAAAAAAGTCCTTTCATTTCCTGCACTTGGTCCAGTTAATATTACATAATGCATAGTTAAACGAGCCAGTCAATGAAAATTGCCATCTTAATGCAAAGAGATTCATTGTCGTTTTCATATGTATTATTCAATCACACTTGTGTGAAGGATCTGCATGAAAAGCATTTTGAATTATTCATGAGCTGGCAAAGAGAAAAAAATATATATATTTTACAACTTATCTCAAAACCTGGAAAGTTTTCAAATGATGGACGGCTGTAAAAGGAGAACAAATTTCACATAATAACACATTATAAAATACTAATCAAAACAGGCTTTGGCTTGGTGGACAAATGCAATTCCTTTTGTGTTTAATGGATGTATTACTCTGAACAGACTACAATTGCCAGGGGGAATGTAAAATGATAAGAAAAGCAATCTGTAAAGGGTTCTAATGAACAGAGGTAATGCAATGTAACCCTCTCCATTAGGGCTCATACACACGGGTGCAAATACGGGCGTATAGGTATACAGCTTAAAATGCACTTGTCTTTGCGACACCTGGGAGCCCCAGCTGCTGTGTTTTTCTGTTCATAGGATTGTATGGACAGAAAACACTGCATACGGGTATATGCGTGTAGCTACCTCCTCATGTATCACTTGCCCCTCCCTTTTATATTGTAAGTCCTCACAGGCAGGGCCCTCCTTACCATCCTGTCTTGAATTGTATTGTGATTGTAATGTCTTCCTTATATTGTAAAGCGCTGCGCAAACTGTTGGCGCTATATACATCCTATATAATAATAATAATAATGTTCGGGGAGGGGTTAGTATTGTTTCCTCCATAGTGTGAATAGAGAAATCTATAAGGGCCCGTTCATGCCAGCAAGCTGCTGCTGGTGTGCAAGGACACACGATGAGAGGCACAGTGCTAATGCGCCAATCGCGGCACAATGCACTGTTTATCTTTTTTTGGGACTTAATCGAAGTGTCACGAGTGACATTTCATGATATTCTTTTGGCATTACATATAATACAGGATTGGCAGTCGTATGATATACCCCTAGACCAGGGGTGGGCAAACGCCAGCCCTCCAGTAATGCATCTGTCTCTGGGAGTCATGCCTGTGGATGTGAGAATATTGCAATGCCTTATGGAATTTGTAGTTCCACAACAGTTGGAGAGACGAAGTTTGCCCACCCCTGCCCTAGACTAAATGAGCATTTAAACCTTGCTATCTAGCAGGGCCGGCCTTAGGCCTTTAGGCGCCCTGTGCGAGAAATCTTTACAGCGCCCCTCAGTGGCCTCTAGGGTATTACTGCTACTATACACTATTACTATACATGCTTCAAAGTTGTTATAACTGACTGATGTTTCAGCTGGCATTGGTCCTCGCAACTTCAGCAGGTATCTATTCAGCAGGGAGTGATACAGCAATCCAGAAATGCTGTGCCGTGTTAGCCAGGAATAAATACAAAAGGTGGAGAAACTATCTACATTTTAGTTAGCCACCAAAAGGTATCACTGTAAGGCTGGGTTCACACCTAGACGTATTGAATATGCGTGTCTGTCGCGCATTTCGTGACAAATGCACGTTTCCGAGGGCTACTTGGCTGTATCCCAATGGAAACGCGCAACAAAAACGCCCCAAAGAAGCTCCTGTAGTTCTTTGGGCGTAGGGCGTTTTGTAGCGCGTTCATATGGCCTGTAATACGCCCAGGTGTGAACCATACCCATAGGAAATAATGGGATTTCGGTGTTTGAACGCGCTACACAACACCCAGGTGTGAACCAGGCCAAAGCAACAAATAGGGAAACAATAGATATGTAAATGCTTTTAATTTTAATAACACAGCTCACAGGGAAAGGGGCAAAAAGGATAAATGGTCTTTGTTTTACAGTGTATTTATCCTTCAAAGCTGGCCCTACACTGGTAGATTTTCCTAAGAAGGTTCATAAAAACCTTTCGATGAAAATCTATATTAAAAATATCGTCCGAACATTCGATAGTACCATCAGGGACTTGATGAATGTTGTTAGAAATTTCGTTTGATTTTAACATTTGATTTTGGAAATGAATGGACTTTGCTGAACGAAAACCACATTCACTGTTAGAATTTTGTTCATTTGAGATACACTTTCCATCCTGCTCCTTTTTTTCGTCACTATGGTCAAAAACAATCATCAGTGTGATCCAACTGACTATTAGAAAATCGTACGAACGTACTGAACACTTTTTTTTCTACCAAAATTCTACTGCTGTATGGCCAGTTGCAGGAGACCCAATCAGGTTAGGCAACCTTGGCACTCCAGCTGTGCTGAAACTACAAATCCCATTATGTCTATGCCTCTGGGAGTCATGCTTATGGCTGTCAGAAGTCTTGCAATGCCTCATGGGACATGTAGTTTCACAACAGCTGGAGTGCAAAGGTTGCCTATTATTATTATTGGTATTTATTAGGGATGCACAGATACCGAACATGGTACAAATACAAGTACAGATACTTTTCCAGCTACTAGACTAGAGGAAAACTCAAACGTTAGGAGGCAACTGTCCTTTTTTAAGGTGCATTGGCTACGGTGCTCCTGTGATTTGTGCGTTTTAATGTATCATTTGATATATATATATATATATACTGTATATATATACACATATATATACACACACACACACACACATATTTTATATATATATATATACACACACACACACAGTATATATATATTAGGGCTGCACCAATACCATTTTTTTCCAGACCAAGTACACGTCCTGATACTTGTCCACGTGTCCAGTACTTGTACAAGTACCGATACATTTTTGTTTATTGTCATGTGACAGTTTTTCTAAAAAAACACAGACTAATGATTTCAGGACAGTGGTGGACCGCCAGGGCCCAGTCACAGCTGCAACCCTGGTAATTCTCGTGAGAATGGCAAGTATCCGCACTGGTATCGGAACAGGAATGTGAAAATCCCTGTGCAGCTGACAATTTTTGTAGCGCTTTATATACTGCACATTCACATCGGTCCCTGCCCTCGAGGAGTTTACAATTTGAAGTCCCTATTTCACAGGCATACAGGGCCGATTTAGACGGGAGCCAATTAACCTTCCAGCATGTCTTGTTTGGATGTTAACTTTCCAGCATGTCTTTGGCGTGTGGGAGGAAACCTGAGTATCCAGAGGAAACCCACACAAGCACAGGGAGAACGTGCCCTATCACTTCTCCCAAAATGGTTAGTGTACACTCCAGAAGCTTGTCTTTTAATGTGATTGTTAGAGTTCTAGTAAAACACAATGCAAACCACAGGTATGGGATAGGAAACATAAGGGGTTAAGAAGTTGTAGTGACTGTGCCTTAGGTTGAGCAGACAGAACCTAGTCTGCCTGCTGGAAGCCAGCCAGCAATCTTTTCCTCATTTACAGTCCCTTCCAAAACCACCTTCCATTGTTCCAGTGCCTGAGGCTGCTTTGCTTCTCTGACAGGGAAAGCCCTCTCCAGACTAGCTCTGCTTTTAAATTATGTATTAAGCTTCTTCAGAGAAAGAGAAGTGGAGCTGTATTAGATCCACAGCAGGAACCCTTAAAATGAAAAAGAAAATGAAGTCTGTAAGAAGCAACATAGAAGAATCTGATTAAACTGGACGATGATGAGCTCAGCTATCAGAACGTTTTTCCAGTAATCTGAAGAATGTGTTCCACGCTGCCTTTCTTTATGTGGTTGGGGAATAGACATCTAGGACTCAATTATAACCCAGCTTTTATATACGTCATTACTTATGTTTCATTATTGTTACAGGACGAGAACAAACAGACCTGCCATAGGCATTGTGCCGCCCCAATGGGGCATAGAATATGTTGTAGAAGTTAGTATAGATAGAAGTTTTACATAGTTTAGGCATTTTTCCTTTAAATCCAATAAAAAATTCCACAAAGTCCCACAACAATAGCTTCATGTACAAAATGACCATTAAACGTGCAAGTATCTAACAAACTGCTTTTTCAACATGGTGGAAAATGATTTTCACGATACAATTTTCCAGTGTGGATGATCACACAGACTGGTGGACAGTGGAAATGGTGTTCTATATCATACAGCTCAAACAATCGGAACAATGAGTTATTATTTGCATTCTGATTTTGTAATGTTTACGAGTGTGTCTACATCTCAGCCTAAAGTTCAGCCTAAAGCTGTTCATACGCTGCTTGAATTTCAGACGATTCAAGCTGTGGTGGGCCTTTTGGTACCACCAGGCTTGTCAATGGTCGATAATTCAAAATTGTCGGTCAATCAGCTGCAAAAAGTGTTCTGGTTGTCTGACAGCTGCGGGTGTCAGCTTTAAGAATACAACAGCCAGCAGGGTAGATTCCTTTAGCATGGATGAGGGGAATCCAAAAATTTTCTCTAATTCAACCCTCGGGCTGAACGAGAAAGAACTATAAGTTTATGGACAACTTTAGTCGCAAGGTACAGAAAACCAATCTAAGGAGAATAGAACTTGAATCACACCTAACCATGTGTATATTCATGTGTTTTTACTTGCGTTATCAACAATTGTGCATTTACATGTGCTGCTATTGTCATCAATAGGTCCTATGATGCGTGTCGATGTTTTTAAAAAAAAAAAAACAGACAATGCATACCAGTGCATTGCACAAACGTGACTAAGCTGTGTACATGTGTTGACTTGCATTGAAACACTAAAGGTGCCCATACACTGCACGATTCTCGTACTAGAGTCGCGGGAAATCCCGCGATCGTATGAGAATCGTGCAGTGTGAATGAAGACGTGTGACCGTTTCTACTGTACGGTCGCACGTCTTTTGTCTAAGGAGCATGCTAGAAAACCAGCCGAAAATCGTACGATTTTCGGCTGGTTTGAATGATGCTCGGGAGACAAATGCCAATAGTGCCGGTGTGCGCATGCGCACACTGCCCATTCAGCATTGCGGTCATCGGAAGCCCACCCCTCAGGGGGGCGGGCTTGCGATGATCGCAAGTACGATCTGCCTGTCCAAGATGGGCAGATCGTACGTTTTTTTAATTACTTTACAACCATCGCAAGACTAAGGTATGGCCACCTATAGAGGGGAATTTATCAAAACTGGGGTAGACAAAATCTGGAGCAGCTGTGCATGGCAACCCATCAGCCTCTCTCTTTCGTTTTCAAATCTTAAGGGCTCATTCACACGGGAATTGACCGGCACGTACAGCTCCGTGCTGTGTGCACGGCCATTAAATGCCCCCACATTATTAAAAAAAGGTGGATTTATTAATTGTTTTGCAGCAGAGACTGCAGACTGCGATCAGAGCAGTGTGGGTGCAATGCACAGGCTTCTGCAGACTCTTCCCCCAGCTCCAAGTCCATACTGAGGTACGGGTCTTCTGGGACTGGAGGAAGTATTCAGTGGATTACAAATGCGGTGACATCATTGCATATCTTCTCTATTGAGAACTATGTGTCCCTCTGCAGATAGGATTTGTAATCTCTCCATTTACAGATTATGAGTTGTGCAAATAAAAATAGTGAAAATTGTGATATATTTGTGATTATATAAGGGTCTATTCACAAAAGGGTGAAGAGTTTGGAGAAGGCAGGAGAAGTGAACAATCTAGGCAAAATGAGCAGAACTGGAAAGTGAGCTGAATTGGAGAATTTTTCCAAATCAGCTATTTTGGCCTAGATTGTTCACTTCTCCTGCCTTCTCCTTCACCCTTTTGTGAATAGACCCTTATGTTTCTATATATTTTTCTTCTCTTTTCTGCATTATGCACAATAGCAGATAATTAGGCAGCTGTGCACACTTCTATGCAAGCATTCTCTGTTTGAGATTTATTATGGGCTGCAAAGAGACTGCCTATCAAAAGTAAGCACAGTTTGCCTAATTGTATGAAGTTGAAAAGAAAAAGCTCTCCCAATGACTGTATAGAGGAAAGGTAAACCACGGAAAAATGCTTCTACATGTCTGTGATGTATATTTATTCCCCCATACATATTCAGTCTACAGCTGGCATACTAGAATAGCATACCTCTGAAGAAGGAGCAGGTAGTGTGCCCATTCAGAGAGCAACGCATACTTTGACAGCACTACTGACATAACTGATATATCACAGAGTGCATTTTGGCATATATTTTGCATTTTCATACTGTAAAAGATTGTATAAAAGAGAAATATGTAAATTACAAAGTTCTATTGGAAAGAGACTCCTTATGAACTTGTGAAAGCTCTGCTAAAAGGAAAAGGCTTCCGCTCTGTGTCCGGTGATGCTTTGCAGCACTCTGTAGAAAGGGATTAGATCACATTCATGTTACCTAAGCAACACAGACTGTCCACCTGAAGCTTGCTGTTGTGTATTAAATGCCACTTAGCCTGGCAATATTTAGATCTCTTGAAAAACAGCACAAATAGTACTATACACCCACCTAGTTTCTAACCACTTCTCTTGTAAGCCTTAATTGCTAGTCGCTGCAGTTTGCTGTCTGTTATTTGCATCTCCACATGAGCAAACAAAGATCAACACACAGACGACTCACAAAAATAGCCATTTCCATTTTAAAGTGCTATGCGCAGGACAAGGTTCTGACCATTCTACACAGGTATGTATCATAGCAGAGATAATACGTATACAGCTTGTTAGTCACTGTAAAGGTGCCCATATACTGCACAATTCTTGTACGAGAATCGCGCAGTGTATGGAAGGCGTGCGACCGTTTCTAATTTCACACGACTTTTGTATATCGAGCATGTTGGAAAACCAGCCGAGAATCGTACGATTTTCGGCTGGTTTTTAACATGATCGAGAGATCACTGCCGAACGGGGCAGTGTGCGCACGTGCACACTGCCCGTTCAGCATTACAGTCATCGGTAGCCCGCCCCTCAGCTGGCGGGCTTGCGATGATCGCAGGTACGATCTGCCTGTCCAAGATGGGCAGATCGTACGTTTTTTTAAGTACTTTACAACCCTCGCAAGACAAAAGTCTTGCGAGGGTTGTAAAGTGTATGGGCACCTTAAGAAGCTAGCAACCTATGCAGAGACGTCTGAGTTCAGAGCAATATATAACGCATGTGCCCCAGGGCCATCTTTAATATTGATTGGACCCTGGGCAAACATTTTCTGCCACCCCCCCCAACAGTCACGCCTTGCCCCCATCACGCCCCGACTCCTGCAACATTCTCCTCCTGCAGCGCGGATAGGAGGAGACATCAGAGGGAGACGTGACCCCACGTGATGCATCATGCGGTCACGCTACTCAGCGTACAGCAGGGGCAGAGTAACACTATGCAATGCCGATCGCATAGTGAACAGAACAGTGCTCTGTATGTATCTTTAGCAGGCTTAACCCCTTCGTGACTGACTATGTACAGTGTACGTCGCCAGCATCGGGGCTGTTTAAACAGACTCCCGGTGACTTTTGCCGCCGGGATGCTGCTAGGGGTTAAGGGGCAGCAGTAACTGATAAGTTCTTGTATCATAAAGGAATCCTGCAGTGACCTCTCCTTCTGGAAATAATTATTCTCTGGCTGTCATGTTTTTCCAATGGCTTCATTGCTTTCTAAAACAGGCCATACTCGGTTCTATATTTCGTTCAAAGATTTTCCAACCGGCTTCTTCGATCAGCCTATCGAAAGATGCCGGCCAAAAGGGTGCCGACAGCGGCAACCACTGTGCGAATTTCAGCAAGTCTATCAAGAAATGTCTGAAATTCGTATAGTGTTTGGCCACCTTAAGCCTCTGACTTGAAACCTGTATGCGAATCAGGAGCTCTGACTTTACTCTGGCTTTCCTGATCTGCATGCTTGTTCTTAGTTAGTATCTAAATGAAGCTTAAGACAGCAAGGCAGCTTACATTTTCAAAAGAAGGTCAGTAATGGCAGACTCCAATTCTCTGTCAGTAAAGTAGGCCTCCATTCAATTAGTTCCAAGCTATCCTGACTAACCTCAATAAAGGAAACCTGTAATGAGCTACCTTAAAGCAAATAACAGAGCCTTAAGTACCTGCTCTTGCCATAACCACAGTCCCTGCCTTTAGTATACTGTATGTGAAAGGTCATGTCTCACGAGTTTGATTGTATATGATGTCATTCATTTGAAAGGCCAACTCCAGACAAATGTTCCTTTTAGTTTTGAATAGAATGGGGACACTTGAGACTTTTCTCCCCTTTTTCCAATTATCTGATTGCTGTCAGACAAAACAGGAAGTGATGAGAAATCTATTCTTTCTGTCTGAACAACCAATCAGCTTCCCACTTTCCTTTTACTGGGAAAGTTGTGAACATAGAAGGTAGACACAATGGAGTTGGCTAGCAAGGAGGCATAGGCTTCCAGTGGTTCAGTCAGGAGGCTCAATTCACAAAGCTAAACTTTCAGGTGAGTCCAATGATATTAGAAAATGACAGACACATGGCAGAAAATAAAGATCCGTATCCTTGTGTAAAGCTTTGTAAATTGAGCCTTCATGCATAGATGAAGCCACACAGCTTATGTTATCCTTCCAAATAACCAGTCAATGTTCTTAAAAGATAATGTTTCATTATATGGAAAGAGAGAAGTATATTGGCTGTTCTGGGGAAATACAGAAAGCAGCAACAAAATGCACCAAAAGATTTTACTGAGCTGAGGCAGAATATTAAAGTAAAACTTTTTGGTAATTTTTGAATAGATGAGTAGAGTCCCTTTCACATGGGTGCACATTCCAGTGGCAGAGGGACTCCTAGATATCAATGGAACACAAGTGCGGTGATCTCACCGTGTTTGTGGTCCATTGTTTACTTCCTCCAGCACCCTAATGGCAGGTCTGTACTTCTATACACTCCTTGTGCATGGATGCAAACCTTCAGAAGCCCGTGCATTGCCCCTGGGATACACTGATAATGGTTCCAATGCTCTGCAGGCTTCAATGCACAAAATTAATAACTGCACATTTTTTTCCTTTATAAATATGTGTGCACTTATATTTTTTTATGACAATAGGTTGCCATGCAAAATAATTCATTAACAATGTGTTATTAATAGGGTTGCACAGATACCAAGTACAGTACTCGGTACAAGTACGAGTACATGTACCGATACTTTTGAGCTTCAAGACTACATTAGAGAAAAATTAAAAAATTAGGAGGCAGCTGTCATTTGTAAGGAGCACACGGAGCTCCTGGGATTTGTACATCTCTGTTTTAATGTACGATTTTGTTTTTATAAATATAAATAAAGTGATGCACAGATACCAGTTTTGCGAGTACGAGTACTGGTACTTGCCGAGTACTTACAAGTACGAGTACTGATACATTTTTGTTTATTGTCATGTGACAGTTTTTCTAAAACAATACAGACTAATGATTTCAGGACAGTGGTGGAGCGCCAGAGCCAGGTCCCAGCTGCAACCGCTGCAACCCCGGTAGTTCTCACGAAAATGCCAAGTATCTGCACTGGTACCCGAAAAGTATCTGTGCATCCCTAGTTATTAATGTTACTCCAGCCAAATTATTTTTCTACTTAAGTTCTGGATAGGGTGGGAAAAGTTTAGAACCTCTGTCAGGTTTTACTGCTGTCTTGGGCTATGGAGAGGTGCGTGCATGAAATGGACATATCCAAATAGTAACTCTTTACGTTCCTGTACCAATACACAACATTGACCTGGGATCATGGATTGAATTAATAGTCATCCTATAGTTATAATGACAAGGTCAGACCCCATGGTTATATGTTTATCTCATTTCTGAAATATAACAACACAAAGCTGTAAATTACCTCAAAAGATGATGCTTTTTTCTCACAAGCTGCTAACTGCATGAGATCCACAATCACAGGATGCCTTGTTCACACATGCGGGTAAGACATACCGTAGTAAAAACAGGCGGTTGGTACACATTTTTACCACCTCTCCACTAAATTTTAAATGTCATAATTTACAAGCCAAGCTGTAGATTTTGAGTTGGTAAATGTTCACCTCTACTGTTTATATAGCTGCAGCAGTTACAAACACTATCTATCACTAATGAGGACCTAGAAATGAATCTATTGATTTCCCTTTTGTAATGTAACTGGTAAATGTTGAACTGTGGCTCCTGTTTGACCCTCATCAGGGTAACCTCATTACGAATGATAAAAGTTCAATACTAGATTTTCTTCACATCGGCACTTGATACTAGAAGCATACTATCAGATTAGTGTAAGTTACATTGAAAATGTTAGCAAGCATTATTTAAAACTAAAATATAACATTAATATAACATAAGCCGGTCATAGCGCTCGGAGTGCAGTCAGACATAGATGCATAATCCATCTGTCTTTAAGCATCATGACCATGCAATACTTATTCAGGAGAGCATTTGTGCTTTACGAGAGGAGGAATAGAAAAGTGGTTTAGGCAATGTTGTTGGTGTCTTTTATCACAAGCAGAACAATAGTAAATGCTAAATATAGTATTCTGTCATCGACATCATGGAACATGACAGATTATATCAAAACATAATTACTTTGCAGTTCTTTGCTAACATTCTATGCATTCATCAAGCCCTATCCTTTGTATTTTTTTTTATCCAGAGATGGATTAAGAGGGTTTAATGTTCTTACAATATGGTTACAGATGCTTGACTAGTTTTAACATTCACAATGCCTAAAAATCATTTAAGGAGTCCCCATGCGCACAATATTACTGATTTACAGAAGAGTACTGAATCTAAGCAGTCATCAAGGCATCTATATTGAATCAAATGATACATGTTTGTCCCTATTGCTTAATTTCTCATTGCCCAATAAACATGTAGGGCTTGTTCACACCAAGTGCGGAGCAGATGCAGAGCAGTTATAGAACGCATCAAAAATGCATCCAAAGGACTCTAGTTCACACCACAGCGTTCAGTTCCAGAGCATGTGGAAAAACTGCAGCATGCCCTATTTTTCTGCTCTGGAGCGTGCCAAAATGCATGCAAATGCATCACAAATGCATGTAAACGCTCTGGTCTGGATTTGGTGTGAACAAACCCAGAGAGAGAGGTCACCAAGTTTTTATTAAGCCCCGGCTATATGTTCCATTCCTGGCTAGCACCTAATACCACCACATGGATGGTTTTACATTTTCAGCTATAATGGCTGTATAACAGACAGTTTGGGAAGCCATTCTATGCCAATGACCCAATGGCAACTTTTTAAGATCCCATTCCTGTAATTTATATATGAATGTTTATAGCATGTCCTATATGAAGGTGATGAGTCTAACCTTATCAACATTTTCACAAATACATTGTTATGGAGACATGTAGATGTTTGAACTGTCAGGTCACTGAAAGTAACTACCGTATATACTCGAGTATAAGCCGTCCCGAATATAAGCCGAGGTACCTAATTTTACCACAAAAAACTGGGAAAAAGTATTGACTCGAATATAAGCCGAGGGTGGGAAATGAGGCAGCTACTGGTAGATAGATACCAATAAAATTACATTAATATTTATTTAAAAGAAAAATAACCTAGCTCTGTAAGTGGAAAAGGGGGTACAGGGCTACATATCATGTACTACGGATCATAATTAGGACCCGGAGACTGCCAGATGACCCCGCTCGGAGCGCCGCCCACCGGAGCAGCAGTGACGCAACGCTCGGCGAGGTAAGTAAGAAGACACCTGACGCTGACCCGAGTATAAGCCGAGGGGGGGCACTTTTCAGCCAAAAAAATGGGCTGAAAATCTCGGCTTATACTCGAGTATATACGGTAAGAATTTACAGCCATATATTCTATACTAGGACTATACTAAGACTAAGCATTACCACACTTGTGTTGTGCATTGGGAACGTGTTGGACCGTTTTGGGCTGCCTGCATCATTTTAACGCAGCTCATCATTACACAGCACACAGGTGTGAACTGCACTTATTGAAACCAAGGATGTTTGTCTTGTCTTTACGTTGCGTTAGCGTTGGCCACTGCTGTCCAAAATGTAGATATATAGAACTTGTCACAGTTGGTAAGTTTAAAGGACTGTTTTTGTAAACCCGTCTGACTACAGTTCCCCCAAGAGTGGTTGTCCGGCAGGTATTCACCTGCTCCCATATACATGAGATCATCATCATCACATATCTATAGAGAGAACTACAGACACGGTCTCATTATAGTTATAGATCGCCATAGCATGGTGGCTATAGTAGTCAAGGAAGGAGGCAGCAGGAAGACATCCCAGGCGCCACCATATCTCAGGACAAAACAAAAGGATTGTCTGTAAAAACAAAACATGGCAATTTCTATATCCTCTGTGATCTGTCTATGAGTATTTTAAGTTACAAAAAAAAAATTGGTCTACAACTACTTTCTTTCAACATAACTCCACAACATGATGATGCCACACTTCTGTGCATGTGATTTCTGACCAAAGAACATGACTAAATGGAGGGATGGACAGATGAATCCAGCCATACACAATCTCAGAATATCGTCCTAGATCTTTAAATATGTCCTTTTAACATTGTGTTTTCTTTGTGCAAAAATTGCTAGCAGGCACCTGAGATTCTGCAGAAAAGCTTTGACGTTGTCCTGGCAACTCGCACGTCTGACATTCTATCATGTCATACCTCTTATATAGCACTTAATTAAACAGGGAAAGCAGAAAAGCTTGCAGGAGAAAAGACCGTTCATTCGGCTTCTTGATTTGCCTAATTAGTAAACAGGTTTAGGAGCAGATTATATAGCTTAGACGACTAGTTACACACACAAAATAGGAATACTACATATATAACAATATGGAGAGATAAATCAGATATCTCATGATGTCCCCAATATCACTGTATAAATGTAATGTAAAATGACAACATTGTCC